>NC_087246.1:50137500-50437500 GCF_037042905.1 Lytechinus pictus
ATAATTTGCTAGTTTGTAAGCTTCTTGATAAATTGAAACAATGGTCATGTCATTACTCTTGTGATCTACCTTAGATGTAAACCTTTATTCTCTATTTGAACAGAGTCAATCAATCCCACTGCTGCCACCAAAGCAAGAAGTTTTTATTTATTAAGTGAATGGGAAAGCCTAGTTAGCGAGCTTCTTATATTGATTAATGAGGACAGGTCTGTATGTGATTAAGAAGTAATTTTGTCATTGCATTAGTGATCTACCTTAGATGTGAACCTTTAGCCTATCTCTGAATAGTGGGATTCAATCCCACTGCTGCCACCAAAACAAGAAGTTTTTATATTTTTTAGCAAACATAATTTGCTAGTTTGTAAGCTTCTTGATAAATTGAAACAATGGTCATGTCATTACTCCTGTGATCTACCTTAGATGTAAACCTTTATTCTCTATTTGAACAGAGCCAATCAATCCCACTGCTGCCACCAAAGCAAGAAGTTTTATTTATTAAGTGAATGGGAAAGCCTAGTTAGTGAGCTTCTAATATTGATTAATGAAGACAGGTCTGTATGTGATTAAGCAGAAATTTTGTCATCTACCTTAGATGTGAACCTATAGCCTATCTCTGAATAGTGGGATTCAATCCCACTGCTGCCACCAAAACAAGAAGTTTTTATATTTTTTAGCAAACATAATTTGCTAGTTTGTAAGCTTCTTGATAAATTGAAACAATGGTCATGTCATTACTCCTGTGATCTACCTTAGATGTAAACCTTTATTCTCTATTTGAACAGAGTCAATCAATCCCACTGCTGCCACCAAAGCAAGAAGTTTTATTTATTAAGTGAATGTGAAAGCCTAGTTAGTGAGCTTCTTATATTGATTAATGAAGACAGGTCTGTATGTGATCAAGAAGTAATTTTGTCATTGCATTAGTGATGTACCTTAGATGTGAACCTTTAGCCTATCTCTGAATAGTGGGATTCAATCCCACTGCTGCTACCAAAGCAAGAATATTTATTAGAAGAACAGGAGTGCATGGTCTTCTACCTTCTAATCAAATTCATTAAGACAGGTGTATATGTGATGAAATAATGATCTGGTCGTTACACTAGTGATCTACATTAGATGTGAACCATTAATTTCCATTAGAATAGAGCCAATCAATCCCACTGCGGCCATCAAAGCATAATTTTTTTTAGTGATAATTACTGCCTACTTTTTATACTTCTTGCTAAATTCATCAAGACAAGTCTGTTTGTGATGGAAAAAAAATCTTTTCATTACATTAGGGATCTACCTTAGACGTAAACCTTTAATTTATCTCTACAGTGGGATTAAATCCCAACGCTGCCACCAAAACAAGATGTTTTGATTTTTTAGCAAACATGATTGGATAGTTTGTAAACTTCTTGATAAATTTATCAAGACAGGTCTGTATGTGATCACTCTAGTGATCTACCTTAGGTGTAAACCTTTAATCTCTATTTGAACAAAGTCAACATATCCCACTGCTGCCACCAAAGCAAGATTTTATCTTACTAAGTTCATTAAGACAGGTGCCTAGACCTCTAGCTTCTTACTAAGTTCATTAAGTCAGGTGTTTATGTGATAAAAACACTCTTTTTCAATACAATAGCGATTTACCTTAGATGTGAACCTGTAACCTATCTCTGAAGTGGAATTCAATCCCACCGCTGCCACCAAACAAAAAATGTTTTATTAAGACATTTTGTTACCAAATGCTCTATTCTATACTGCTTTTTTATTTGCTATCATAAAACAATCTTGCAATAGATGACTATTTAATGGTAATAATACTCATTCATTAATTTGTATTTGGTTTTTATCAAGTTGCATTGTGTTTAAATGGAATTACAAAAATCAGTCTTGAAAAAAATTAGTGAACAAGATTGCCTAGTTTGTTGGCTTCTTGCTAAATTCATCCAGACAGGTCTGTATGTCATAAAACAATACTCTTGCCAATACATTACTGATGTACCTTTGATGTGACCCTTTAACCTGACTGCTGACACAAAAGCAAGAAATTTCATCAAAAGAACATGACTGCATATTTTACTAGTTTCTTGCTAAATTCATTTATTCAGGTCTGTTTATGATGGAACAATCCTCTTTGAACTTTAGTCATCTACCTTAGATGTGAACCTTTCATCCATCTCTGAATAGTCGGACCAATCCCACCGCTTTAACCCAATGCAATGGAACATCAATTCAAAGCATGAGTCATGACATAGCCTTTATAGAGAACTTTCCATACACATGGTATATGTAAAAATCAACTTCTGCATTTCATTTTTTTTTTTTAAATAAATTTCGCTAAACATTGGGCTAGATTATTTTTTGTAATTTGTAAGTTTTGTAAGTTGATATTTGTACGCAGTGCTACATGTGGGGGGGGGGGGTGGTGATATGCTTCCGAGCAACAGCTATTTATTATGCTTTTATCACCCCTGACCAGCATGTAGCACTGCTCCAGTCTGTATTGCTTGTTTTTACCATGTATAATGTCATCTATGGTTGTATCATGATTTGGTCAAATAAATAATAATAATAATAATAAATAGTCAAGAATATTTCCTTACTAAGAGACACTCTAGATGTAAAGTTCATAGATGTCACCTAACTAAGGAGCCTTCAAAACAGCCTTTCAAAACCATCTTTTATCTATGATGGTATTCGGAATTATGAAGAACATACTTTTACAAAGTGAGTCCATAGATCAATAAACTCTCAGCCTTAATAGATTTACATCGTATTAATCCTAGATTAGATATTGTTGGTCTATGATTCTACCACTGTCACGAATGCCATGATAACATGAGAAATCAAGAGATGCCATTCCTAAGTAATTCTTTATTCAAAGTGTGAAGGAGATTCACTCGCTAAAAGCACAACAGATTCATTTCCTCAACAAGTCGTAGGGCGTTCCAAGGTTTCCATCACATCCCATAAAATAATGTTAGAATATGCCTAATGCGCCTAATTGTACCATAGCCAAGCTTCCAGCAGCCACACAATTGTGTTTTCCATGGATATGATGATCATGAAATTGTTTACTTCTTTCTCTGGGGGCTGAGGAAATCCAAGCTTTTTCATTGATTTGAAGAAAGCATCATAAATCGAGACCACTACAAACTTCCAACAAAATATTGTGCCCTGATATTATACTGCTTTTGATGTAAATTGAATTCAGCCCCCCCCCCCTGACAGAGCAATCAGAATGTGAACTTACACATCGACTTTGGGGTCCAGATAGACCCAGTAATCCTCCCTCATGGCGATGTCATCTGTTCGTATCCCTTCCCAATACAGGATAGCGTAGTAGAGACAGGTATTAAGATGAATCATGTAGAGTAGGTAACAGACCATACGGAATATCCTGAGATGGGGTGAAGATGAGGATTAAAGATTATCAGCACAATTAGGATTTTTCCTCGTAAGGCAGTCATCAAAATGACATCTGTTAATAAACTGTCTGCTATCTTCAACAACAGATTACCGACAACTACTGTATTTGTGTGATTATTGATGTGATTTGCAGTGGTCAAAATTCAACCTTCTTGACATATTTAAATTTTACCTTCTAAAAGATACCCTAAATACTCGGAAAAGGCCTCTTAAGATAGATAGGTTTATACTTCCACTCCAGATACATACCCTTTTCTGATTTTTTGTTTTGTTTATTGTTCACCCTAAATGCCGAAAACGTGTTTTGAATCTCAACCAACAAATCATATGTTTCTATTTTTGGGGGCTTGTTATAGGCGTGCATGACAATGTAGTCGAGTGATAAACCCAAGATTGATCAACTGGTCAAGACCCTCGAACCACATTACGTACACTAACCAATGATGTCCTACATGATTTGTAGAGTACATACCTGATAGCATGGGCTGATTTTGACTTGTTTTCAAACTTCTGTGAGAACTCAAGATAGGAGTGAAACTTGAAAAGACGTGGCAGCCTGAACAGCGACTCCACACGACCGATGGAGAAGTAAAACAGGTCAAGGGGCAGCAGGGAAAATAAATCATACTGAAAAGAAAGGAAATACACATAGAATCCAGACTGAAAGACAGAGAGACAGAGGGTAATTCGCCCTAAAAATGTCCAAAATAGACTCCGCTAAGTTCCAAAAAGGCCCTTGTAATTTTTATTTAGCACTACAAAAATGTAAATTGGTATCAACAGAAAAAAGGGAAAATTGTCACAGTTTAGGAAAAAAAAAATTTTGTAGCCCAGTGATCATACATATGTCTCAGTCAATATAGGAAGCAATCACATTTTGAATATTACAAACTAGGAGTTAAATTATGACCAAGGAATTATCTCTTTTAACTATGTTTTTGTTATTGGTATAACTGTCAATTCAAAAAATGTTTCTATATTTGGGCATACCCAACAGAAAAGTTATACACAATATCATACATCCCAAGGAATGTAAATTTACACAAACTTCAGTCAAAAGTATATGCTATCTTTAAGTATATATGTGAGTAATATCCACTTAGTACATTTTTTAAATATTGCAGTGAGCTTAGAGAAGTTTATAACACAAACACAGTCTAATCCCTATTAGTCTCTCCATTGCCTAAAATGGAAATTTACAAACCAACATATTAAAATCATCAAGGAAGCATTTCACTATACAAATAGCAAGCGCACTTTCAATGACTATTGTTATAAGCTACTGCAAATCCTTGCATCTGATTGGAAGATTATGAACTAGTCGGTGAAAATTACTGACAGAACTACACATGAAACACTCCCCAAATCATTCCTGTTCTAGACAAATTTCAGAAGGCAACAGATTAATAGAATTTACTTACCTTGAAAAGTCTTGAAGATGTATAGTGTGTCAGCATGCATCGTTTGTCAGTCTGAAAAAAAAGCAATAAAAAGTAAAACAAACAATACAATATTTTTTTCCACATGGCAACAATTTAATAACTTAGAAAACCTAATCTTTACTCGCCTTGATGAGTGTTTCATTAAGCTGTTGTAAGTTAGGAGCGACTTTACGATGACTCGTGATCCTTCTTTGATGAAAATTTGGTGGACAAAATTTTCATTGAGGTAGAACTAGCTCTTAAAAAAAGATCACCAGTTGTTCTAAAAGTCGCTCGTAACTTTAGAACACCTTTATGAAACACCCACCTGGATTATAGAAAATCCCTTTTTCAGTTAGCCCATGGTATGCACGGTATTGTACCTTGCAGTATGAACTGCTTTTAACATTTAAGAATTTCTCTTTATGGGCCATGTGATGTAAATTGGCCTCTTCAGGCACTGATCTTGGAGCCATGTATATTAAGTAAAATAACACTTTTCTGAAATGTTAACAAATTGATTGTAATTTTTGATTTATAGTGGGCTCAACTGAATAATGAATTGCAGGAGAAATCATAAATGATGCACACTCACAATGCCTTGGCCGGCCTGAAAGAACATAAGCCGGGCCCTGAAGAGCAGCATGTCTATGATGTAGACGAAGTCACACAGGTAGTCTACGGTCACCCAGTACCATATGTTATTGTTTGTCTGGTATATATCCTGAAATGCACCACGTAGGAAGATGACAATGGCATTGTAGAGGAATGCCATGGTAACTACGCACAGCCAACACAACCACCAGCCACCTAAGGAAATGGCAAAACATTATTAACATGTTGCCTACTCAATATTTTACTCTCCATAGGCTAATAGGGGTACTTAGAATGGAAAATCATTAAACAAAATACAACAATTTTTTCAAGGAATATACACTAGCCGATGGCTATGGGGAAACAAAATAATCCCTGCAGTGTAGTGTATTATACTTCAATTATTCTGTTGGCTTACTTAACAGGTTAGTAAATTGGGGGGGGGGTTCTTTGCCAAATGATCATATTAGATATTATTGATCTGTAACAACAACAAAGTTTACTTCTGAAAAAGCTTTTACTAATACTGTTGAGGGCTTGGGCTTGATGCAGGGCCCTGTCCACGGGGGATTATTCTATTGTTACTGGGGGTGCTGAGCATTGTCACAGCACCCCCCAATCCTCCGTGGCCAGGTCCATGGCTTGTGGCACAAATGGTCTACCATTATACAGCAACTGTGTGACATGAATGGCCCGCAATATTTCAGTCTTGTTCTTATTGTTTGTGAAAAACCAACCAAGTCTTATGTAGTTGACGGATAGTATTGCTGTGTAAGTGCTGGGTACTATATCAATTTTGATACATTGTATTAAGTGCTACATGTATATAAATGTTGCACATTATCATTGTTATTATCATGTATGGTTTTCTCCACTCATTAAAAGTTTGATCCATTGATAATTCAGTTACAACGGAGACGGTAAGATAATTCACCATATCATCAAAATTCTATGAAGAACTCACCAAGAGGGTCAAAGTATTCTGGGAACCGCAGGGCCTTGAATCTCTTCCAGCAGCTGGTGATAAGTCCAAACCGGCTGGTCTTGAAATGTATCTCATCAGCAACGTCCCCGATACTGCTCGGGGCAAAGGAATCAAGACGTCGACGAACACTGGTGGGTTTGAGATCTTTGACAAGAGAGGTAGAGAGTAGTTTGGACATAACCTCATGTAGATGAACAAAATTCACACCCCAAGTCCAATTGCCTAAAGCTTAATATTAGCATTGAGCCCTGTCATTTATGGTATCTACCATGGCAACATCACTAAACACCTTTATTTAATAAGAAATCAAGATTTCCAGATTTGTAACAATAGGTTTACTTTGGCAAAGGGCGTTGATATAAGATGGATTAAATTGTAGATTGATTTAAACAGGGTTGCTTTATGAGGAAACGATAATACTGCTCGAGAATTGCCTGACGTAGTAATACCATTTCTCCTCTCACAAATACTACCACTCTGGATCAGACAATATTGACCCCACCCCCCTTGACCTCATACTAATCCTGAATCCAACTTGCATACTTAATTATCACATCCTTGACTTACACATGATGCTATGATGAAAATGAATGGTGAGGGGCAATCATCCCACCGCTGCCACCAACATGGAAGGGATCTAGGGATCTTTCCCAGAAGGCAACTGACCACGGAACTGACAGGTTGTCCCACAAGAGTTGTCATTTGGGTAAGGTGTCATCAGGATATCATACTTCCATGCCCTTATCTCATACCCAAACTCTATCCCTAAATCCGAATATGGACCGATTGAAAATGATTCAGAGTATTCAAGTGACAGTATCCAACTTACTGTTTTCTGTGGCCGTGGCAGGAGCAGGTTCGGGAGGGGCTAAGCTGTTCTGCGACATTGGTGCAACCTCATTGTTCCGGAGTTTGCTCACTCGTTTAGTGATGCTCCTAGCAAGATTCCACAGTTTGGGTTTCTTTTCTCCATCATCGTATTCAGCACTATGGAAGAAAGATTGATAAATTAAATACTGATGGATGCCAAACTGAGAACTTATAAACATAGAAACCAGGACATGCACAATGTCAATATATGCAAATTTAATGGAACTACTGACATATCGGTCTAATTGTTTTCACAATTATGAAATGATTTTCATCACCTAGGCTGGTAAAGCTTCAATCAAAGTCTCCATCATCACTACCAAATTGATTAATTAAATTAGTATCATTATCAACAATTTCAACATAACATATAGAGGTTTCATGACCACCACCATTAATGGGACCTGCATTTCTTTATCATAATCTTGCATTAAAATACAACATTCTCCCCTCAGTCCTGTCTCTGTTTAACCACACAAAACCTCATACATCATCTAATTAGTAGTTCTCCAACAAGAGACTGGGTTGCATACAAGGGGGTTGGGTTTACGGGATTACATGTTCTCCAGTGGGTTAACAAAAATATGGATACCTGCTCATCCAGCTTGCATCGCTGAAACTGCTCTGCTCGCTGCCATTGGAGGGCTTCCTCTTGAACCATCGTTTCCATGGTGATGCATTGCTCTTGGTTGGAGACGGCACATTGCAGGGGAGCAGATTCATGCTGTGGGTGCTGCCTCCATTCTTAAGGGTGGTCCGCTTTGGCAAGTCTGCCTCATCATCCTGAAAAAATGGCAAGTTGTTATAAGCTACTGATATTCCATAATTTGAGGCCTAGGCAGGGATACATAAAATTATTCTTGTACATGTATTTGTAAAAAAAAAAATATGTATATCAAAATTTTTGACCAGAGAGGGCAAATTAAAAGACCTGCTATGCGTGAGATTTTCTGTGACTCGGCATGAAGTCACAGGCATTGTGTGTAATGAGAATAAGCTGTGATACAGGAGGAGGAGATTTGAGGGGATGAACAAGAGTCCAAAAAGAGGGAGTCTCAGGCCCAAAGCGTGAGACCAGGTATGTCTGTTATGACACATGCTCAGAAACTTTGCCTATTGGAACATTGTGACTTGTAAAATCCAGTCTAGGAAATAAGAAAGAATACATCAGGGTTAAACTCATTTCATATTAAAGCAATGTCCTTGGATGGCACATGATTGAATCAATGCCCTTCTCATCTGCCTTAGATGTAAATTATGTTGAATAATCTGTTTGCAGTTAAAAAATTATGGAAAGGTCACTCACTGATGACTTGAGGCTACTGCTTTCGACAAATCCAGGCAAAGGCAGGCTGTGTCGCTTGGGTTTAGAACTCTTCTTCGGAGGCATCAGACATCTTGATATAGAGAATGCTCCATTCCTAGGTTAAAGGGTAAACAAATCATTAAACCTTTCCTCCTGGACCTGGGTAATCCTTGCTCAAAGTCTATGGGAAATTTTGTGAATTATATGATTCAGTAGTCAAAGGGTTAACAGACAAGTTCAAAGGCAATGTTCCTCCTTCAGAGTTATTATGACGTTAACGCGATAACATGCCACTGCATATGACTTCAGCTTATAGCTGACAAATATATGCTAGTATTTTGTTTAATCAGAATAATTTGGAAAATGGAAGATTTCTTTTGGTATATTAATATTCACAATTATTTTTTTTACAAGAAGTAATATCAGTGTATATTAACCAGTTCATATATGACCATTCATTTAAATCACTTGAGATGCCTGTACAACAAGTGTAACATTTCATATGAAGTCATTTATTCCAGTAATACTAAACCCATGTGACTCTTGGTAATCTGAATCTCTTTGGCTGATAGTAACATGTTTAACTTGGGGAAACTTGAACTTAGAAGAGGCAAATAAGATATTTGAACATTTTTTTTGGAAAAAGAATTGCTTTGATTTAGCAGTGACACTTTGACAAGTTCATGCAATGAAAAATGTTGTACATGTATATCGGGCATAATATTTTATGTTAAAGATATAGGAACTTGTGTGAAACATAGGAAGTTTACTTGTTTTTGTGGTTATTGAGAACATCCCCATTGGTGTGGTTGCTGCCTGGTGACCCGGACAAACTCCAGGACTCAACGGGGGAATGGCCGTTTAAGGGCGGAGCACTGTTAGCTCCTCTGCCTGCATCAGAAGCTGGATACAAGAGGGGATATTAAAAATTTTTGATTTTCTTAGGTGAACTGATAACACACTCAGTGGGCCACAGTCAAATTCATTAGTAATGTCAATTACTCGGAGATAACACAAACATCAACATATCTCAAAATATGGGAATGAGTTTATATTAAAAGAATCAAAATATAACATGGTATTAGTATGATTATGATGAAAAAGAAGGGGGTGGAAAAAGGTTTTAAAAATCATGAGAAGCTGGGAAAGAAATAAATTACCTATATTGCAATGTTGCTTTATCCAAAACCATATGATGCATAAATATTTACTCCAATAAGACAAAATTGCCCTCAAATTGGATTCTTGATCCATTCTGTTATTCTGAGAAAGGAGGGAATATAGATTTAGAGTACATCATGAAGAAGTTATTTTGTTTTTAAAAATGAGGTCATGCCTAATAAAAGGCTAAACTATACCCAGACATCGAAAAGACATGAAATATAAACATGGAGATCTAAAAATATTCTCCGGCAAAAAACAAATTATGAAAAAATATGAAAAGAAACCAACTTACTTCCATTTCCATTCTGTTGATGCTTCTGAATATCACTTGAAACCTTATCATTATCTATAAATCCACCATTCACTAAATCAGCTCCCTCGTTTGCATTGACGAAGGTGTACGAAAGACTGGAATTGCGTTCTATGCTGCTGCTTGGAGGTCTTGAGAGCTTGATTGTTGGGGTTAGAGGGGACCGTGGGCTTGTCTCGCCTGGTCTTAGCTGGAGATTATCCATCTCCAAGCCGTCGGGTATTTTTCCTCTTGGCATGGTGGTAGTATTATATAGCTCTCAGTCTGGGACAATGGTGCAATGATGATGTTCTGTAAATTCAAAATGATAAATGTTTTTTAATAGTATTTAAGATATTTTAATGAAATATTTGCATTGAAACCAAAAGCTTGAATTATATTATGTTAATTGTATACTGTACACTGCATTGCATGGCAGATAAAACATTAGGATCTTGCATTGTACCTTAAAACAAAATCAGATCATGATTGGCCTGACAACCAGTTGAAATGTTAATGAGAGGGTGTATTTAACATTTTGTACGTTTAATTACATGGAAGAAATACTAATCAAATGAATGAATGAAATTTACATGTAATTTAAATGGGATTTACATGTACTTGACATGAAATTTACATAGAATAATACCAACAGGATATTTTGTAAAATGAAAATGAGAAAGATGAGAAAATAAGCTGAAAAACAAATTAACTAAGATGAATAGAAGGAAAAGAAATCTTAGGAAATAATTATTTACAATTGTAAAGAACTTTATTCTAACCTGGCTCATAATTGATGAAAATATTGAACAAAGAGAAGAAGATAATTTGGCAAAGTAAAAAAATAAGGGCGAAAGGAAAGAGAATAAATAGAGGAAAATAATAAGACAGAATAAGAAAAGAAAATGGAGGAAAAAAATTAAATCAACATCTCTATAAAATGCAAATAAATAGATGGAATGAGAAAAGATAAGAAAAAAAAAGGAAATATGTAATATGTGCAAAGAGGGAGAAGATAGTAATATACTAAAACATCAAGCTTTCTCCACCACAATTATTGCCATCCCACTCATCATCATCCCATCGCGATCAGGTTGCAATAATCTATAGATGGTCATGGAAAACCAATTTGGGAACCATCTCGAGTTTACAAATCAAAACACAGGAGATTTTATTTACAAAAGATAAGGATTTACATTTTATACTACACAAAAAAGAGAAAAGTCGACATTCACCGAGTACAGTAGATGATGATAATCCCATTTTAATTCTTACCTTCTTGATTCCTATTTGAACGGATCATCGGTCAGAGTCCAACATCCTCTGGTTGCACAACATGGCATCCTTCTGATTCTAAATAAATAGATAAAAAGGCAATCTCAACCTAACCGGGATCGATGGAAATGCTTCGCAGACTTTATTCGTTTAAACTTCGATGTCAATGATCAATGGTATCATGGATGCGAGGCAGATTTAGATTAGAAGCAAACAAGCAGACCTATAGTATTATTATATCCTCCATGCGTGATCAGATCTTCCGAAGAAACAACAGCCAGGATCAGGAGCAAGGGGACATTTTTGTCGTGTGTAACTGACGCAGTGTCCAAACAAGCGCCTCGCTGGCAGAGAGTTTTAATACAGACGATAAATGCTTGATGGATAATGAGATGCTCGCAGTACAATATGTATGTGAAACAGGATCAGGATTGGGTAGCAACGTCATACGCATTGCCTAGCTACGGCCTTGGATACCGTGCTCGCTGAGTAGTGTCGCCTGTCGGGCTGTACTGTGCCTGTGTTATCTGCGGCGCCGTGGTATTGCTGATGAGATTGCTCGCTCACTCATCTTTGTGGTCAGAAGATGCGCGCGCAACTGGATCGCATCAACTTGGTGCTTATAGCATCTCATCTCAAATTATTTGTTTCTCCTACGCAATAAACATGTATAGTCTAGTATAGTCTGTCAGTTCGACTTTGTAATTACCGGTCACATGTGAAAAGAGAGACGGAACGAACGAATGAATGGTTTAGAATCATCCGTTTTATCAGGGGCGGCCCTTGTTTAAAAAAAAACCTTCCCTGATTTCAAGTAAATTAAAATTGTTGGGAGTCAACGATGTCATAAACTAACATCATCCTTTGCACGCTATTTTATGAAAATGGTTAATGATTTATTTACTTTATTTATTTAAAACAAAAAATGATAAGACTTATCAAAATATATCGCCGTTATTATAACTTATTACGATTAAGTCGATAACTAACAATCATACTATTGATAATTTATATAACAAAAAGCCATATAAATTAAAAATGGGTTACATGATCTGAACACTCGCTTGCACATGGAATTCAAGTTTCTGTATTGTGAACTGAGCAAAATGTTAATACGTCATACTTTTTTAATTTCATTTTGCAGCTGATTTTTTTAAATGAAATATTATGCTTGCTCCATCAGCTTAATGAATTGATCACGCTCGTGATGATCATGATGTTGCTTGCAATATGTGTCAGAGAGCTGAAAGCTTGTCGGAGAGAAAGAGAAAAAAAGCTCGACTCGGGATAATCGCACCTTCCAATCTCACTCTGACAGCTCAAGTGTTATTGCGCCATCACGCACCAACACTCATCTATCTCGAAAGCGTGAAGTCCGAGGTGAGAGGTAAACTGGATGAATATCGGATACTTTGAAACGTATCAATCTGTTTCTCTCTTTTCTCTTCCTTTCTCTCTATCCCTCACCGCCACCCTGTTTCTCTTTATCTATATCCTATCTCACTTTCTCTTCTTCTCTCATCTAGGCCTATGCCTCTCCCTTCGTTTTCTTTATATCATCTTCATGAAGTATTTTACAAACTTCCTTTTCATTTACGTTCATTTTCTTCTTGTCATCTTTCTTCGTCGAAAAATTTATTTATGGGGGGGGACAAATATTCAAACATTTCATTTACACTTTTCTTAAACTAAAATTTTGAATTTGATTTGCAATTGATAGTCTTTACAACAAAATAAGGGTGCTTTGGTTGTTCGTACCCTATCAAGTGAACTAAATCGTATTTTACTTCATTATTTTCTATCTTTATATTTGAGCAGATTAGCTGCAGGGTGATCTATACACAACAAAAAAAAGTAAGTCCCCCCTAAATGAAATTGCTGTAACTTTTGAACGGAATTTTTTTTAGATATGATATTTCGTAGGTGGTATTCTACACTCATTAAGCAACTCCTGGGGAAAAATAAGATTGATCGGTTGACTCATGCATGAGTAATTAAAGATTGAATTAAAAATTACCATTTTTGAAAGTCACAAGAGTCGTTTTTCAGATTGTGCAAATACAAAGTTGGGCAAAAGTTGTTTTAGGTGAATTTTATGGTGTTATACTGTTTTACTATCCATCATTTAGCCACTCCACACACAATTTTGATATCGTATGTTCATGGTTGAGTGAGCACAATGTATTACAGGGGCCGCGGAAGCGGGGAGGGGGGGGGTTTCAGTCCCCCCCCCCCACTTTTTTTCCAAAAGCATGTACAAAAATGTCAAAACGACCATACGATTGTGATTTTTTGCATGGTCAGCCCCCCCCCCCCCACTTTGAAAACCATTCCCCGGCCCCTGTATTGTGACGTATTATCTTAGGGGTTTATGGTAGTATCCTCTACAACTTGTTAGATCATGTTAAAATTTGAAAAATGTTGGTGGCTCCCCCGATTATAGGCCCCTCCCCCATTTTGAATTTCTGGATCCACCACTGATTTGTCCATAAATTAAACTGATCATGAGAAAATGTTAGGAAAAGGATGCATTTATGCAGTATAAAGAGTATTTATTCCTAAGTTTTCGAATGTGCTCGCTCAACCATGAAAATGTTTAAAGTTCGGAAAGTGTTTGGTGATAGAAATGATGGATGATAAAAACACAGCAATTAAAGTCACGTGTGATACCGAATTTAACCCCAATATTCACTTTATTACCCTTTAAAATGAGTCTGTGACATTGAAAAAAAAATTTCCCACTTTGATGCGTGCTCACTCATCCATAGATAAAGAAATCAATTTCATTTTTGCACAGAATTCTGCCCATAGATTGATAAACATTACTGCTAAATGACATTGCTAAAGACAGCCTTGAAAAAAAGTTCCAC
Source organism: Lytechinus pictus (assembly GCF_037042905.1). Classification (NCBI taxonomy): domain Eukaryota; kingdom Metazoa; phylum Echinodermata; class Echinoidea; order Temnopleuroida; family Toxopneustidae; genus Lytechinus; species Lytechinus pictus. The sequence goes on from NC_087246.1 coordinate 50,151,692, forward strand.
CATATTGAATAAGGGGTTACTTATTCTTAAACATGTGCACCCATAATGTACACAAGTCTATGAGAGACGAAGTCAAAATTTTAACAAATATGAAATTAGGGTTTGTTTCATGGACGGTTTTTGTTACTTCTGCCAACAGTTATTTCATGAAACTTCGCACATGGCTTCAGAGTAACACTATCCAAAAGGCGCGCACACCAAAATAACCATTCGATACGACACAGAGTGGGGCCAAGACCTTAAACTTTCTTCTCATTTGCATAAAATTTGAATTTTGTGTGCTCACTGATGCATGAAACATCGGGATTTTCATAAAAATCAAATCAAATGAACTATGCAAGGAGGTTTGTGACAGATATTCATAGTTACAAATTGCATTTTTTCCAATAACGTAAAAAAGAGCTAATCACATTCCACATGTTCATTCAAGCGTGGATATTTAATTAACGCCTTTGAATCATTGAAGCATGTTAATCGGTCATGAACATAACGAAAAAGTTGAGAAAAGATCATTTTCAGTTCCCAAAATGAAGCAATACTTGCCTAAGATATTTGAAAATCGTATTTTTGTTGTCAAGAAATGTTCATTGAACCGTGAAACGATGAATATTGTTGAAGAAACTCTTCCAAAAAATAACTGTCATCATATTCTATCATTTTATTGATAGAAATGTGTAAAAAAAAATCCAATTATAGCAAATTTGGACTTGTGTTTATTCAACCGTGAAATTTAGCCAAAAAAGTTGTATCGTCTTTTAGAAAGTACCTTTTACAAGCCTTCTGACTATTTTTCATGATGAGAATGTGGAATTAGTTCCAATAAAATGGAATCAAAGTCATGATATTTGGCTTGTGACTTTTGAAAAGTGACATTTTTGCCTTCTGACGGTGCTCATTGAAGCATGACGTAAAATACGTCCATAACATTTACTCAGAGAGTAGCTTATAAAATTACCTACACGCTCATGTAAAAATATATTAAAAACTCGCATTGGTTCGGAAATTATTGATGTTTGTTTAAGGGGGGACTTACTTTTTTTGTTGTGTATATATAGAGATAGGCTAACTTGACTTTACATATTTGAAGTGTATTTGCCCGACAAGTCAGTCGGCCTATCCGCCATCATTGTCACCTGGATCGCAAAACTCTCATAATCAATGGCTGTGATAACCTTATACTGAATCTCGCCCTCTCACACAAATTGTAGTGCATATTTACATTTGTGGCGTGCGCCTGTAAAGCTCTGTGGGGGAAGTTACAAAATGATCGAGAGATTTGGGTTCGAGCCCTGGTCACGTCTCTCGGATGGTGACGTTTATAAAGGTCGGCCCAAGACTTAAACAATCATATCTGATTGATACGTTTGTTTTCTTACAATTATGTTTGCTTATCTAAGTTCAGGCTTATATTATGTTTGCTTATCTAAGTTCAGTACATACCTCGCACGATTTCATATTTTGTTTTATAACATTCTGATTTATGATTTTCTATCTTGAATATATCTTTTTTTTTTTTATAAAGGCGTAATATTTTTTTGCCTTATATGTATCATAATCCCCGAAATTGTCATTGTATTTTTCTTCATGCAATATTTTACCAGTATTCCCAGTGCATCGGTTGGTTGGGCGGAGGGACCATCAGGTCACAGTGATTAAGTTTGCTCTCCTCTTCCCTGGCCACCAACTATTTAATGCACTAGGCAAACTGCTATCAAATATTGCACGTACCTGTATCATAATTTATGTCATTTTATGATTTTTATGTGATGATTAATATTGCTTTTGTAATCTTGAATATGCTTGAAGCGCCGAGTAAATAATAAATGAATAATAAATACACGTCTGTAAAACTCAATCACACGCACCCATACTACGCACACACCACACCATTGTCACGACTAAACAACTTAACTTGCTCCATCGACATAACTCTTTTCCATAATATAGTTATCCTCGATTTTTTTCTCTTTATACCATTTCTGGTCTCATTTGTTACATATCAGTTCCCTCGATTAGAAACTCGTTTCCACGACTTAGAACTATCATGACTATAGGCAAAGTCGATGGAGCGAGTTCGGTTTTAAACAAAATTCATGTCGTCTTATAAGGGCTTTATAGAAAAGGGGCATTGAACGTTTTAATAATTTTTTTGTTTGTAGTTTAAACAACATTTTCGAAAGAGGAAGAAGAAGAGGCCTAAAACAATATAATAAGTGGACATTAAATACATACGCAAAAGGATGTTAATGTTGGCTTACACATTGCTATTTATAATACGATTAAACCCCAGCATGATAATTATGAGGGGTGCTGTTTTTGTCGTGGTTTGCATGCCTTAGTTGGTTGCAAGCAGGGGCATAACAGGGTCGATGGCCGGGGAGGGGGGGGGGGGTGGCAAGAGCAAAAAAAATTCCCCGTCAAATCATGACTTGAATTTTTGTGACTTGATATTGATTGTGACATGATATTAAGAAATAACCGTTTATTAACATGGTTGGTTCTCTACGTATTGATCTATAATGGTTTTATGTGCATGTGCATGGTTGTACTAATGTTGAGACTGAAATCCATTTTACTTATTATAGAGGCAAAAAGTGTATTTTTTGAGCTACACTGCTATAACCTAAACGAAATCAATTAATCTTATTGCAAATCACACTGATTAAATACATTTAAAGATCATCCCACCGAATGTAGTCTTTAAAAAAAAGCTAAGATGTTTTCACTCAGACATTATAGAGAGGTCAGAAAGGTGAACAGTATCTCAAGATGTTGCATGATAAGTTCAAGTTCAATTTTATTGTTTTTCATTTCCAAAAATACACATCAAATACACAGAAAAGTAAAACAAAATATGATTACAAATTAACTACGGATAAGTTATAAATATTGTACGACAGTTTTAACAAAAAACTTGTATTGAAAATGAATGAATAAGTTAATTTTTGAATGACACAAAAATAACAAATAACAGGGGGGTTGAGAATTGGTTCCTGTCTTCACAAAAAGAAAGAAGAAAAAAAATATCTTGGCTCTCAACATCATTGCAATGAGAGGACTTAGAGTGAAGTTCAACCTGACTATGAGTTGGTTTTAACAAAAACAGAAAATCTTAGAGAAAAGTATCAGTGGAGGTTTTATAAAAATCCATCAAAAATGGAAGATTTAAGAATTATTAAAGTTTTTTATTTGATGTCTAATGCGAGTAGTTCACCCACACTGTTAGAAAATTTCTCCTAAAAAACCTATATTTCCTGCAGCGGAGTCTCGAGAAAATATGCAATTTTAATGAACTGTGTAATGTTACATACACTGTATAAACTTACAGGAAATTGGTATCTATATAAATAGGTGACTACCTTTACAAATTTCCTGTAATGTTACTTACTTTCTCCGTTTTTATAACAGGCCTGTTCTGTTATTGCTAAAAATTTCCTGTTATAACAATTTACATAATGATTCTGTTATTTCATCTACAAAATCTTCTTGTTGTAACAGTGCATATATCACGTAATGTAAATTATATACGTTATTTAATAGATCACGACAAATATGAATATTTTTCTTATATAAGGGGGTATGAAATGATGTATCTGAAGATACATTCAGATTCAGATTCATTTATTATTGATCCATTATAAAATACATAGAAATTTGGCCTCCACTGGCTGTACATACAAATGATATAAAGTATACAAACACAAACGACATATACATTGGGCGAATATATTGAGAAAAACAAAATATATACATAAACAATTCAAAACAGATATTGCAATACAACATAGAAGGGAGATGTCAAATAATTTACCCATGCATTAAAGACAAAGAGTGAGAAACGGCTGAGAGTTAACACATAGATGGAAGAGACCATGCAAGCAAGAGAAAGAATTAGTTGGATAGAAACAAAAGTGGACACATACCGCCTCGATCACAAGAATCCCCGTTAAATTACGAGAACTTTTTAGGCTGAAAAATACCCATCAACTATTCCCGCACCCACATCACCCGCACAAATAAAAAAAATACTTTCCAATTTTTTTTTAAAAAGAAAATGGCATTTATTGGATTTATATCACAAGACATCAAGAGCACATTAAGCACTCAGACATCATGAAGAGCACATAAAGCACTCATACGTCATGGGCCTGACATCTGGAATACATTGCCAGATTCACTCAAACAGTTAAGATTCATACCTCCCCTTAAAAAAAGATATTATTCATATAATATACCTCCCTTTAAAAAAAGGTATTATTGAATGAATACTCACAGGGATGAATGAAAAATTGTTCTTTATTTTTGTCTAATGAAACACTTGATTTTAGAAACAGGGGGAAGAATCAAAATCGAAAAATCCTACCATAAAGGATTTGGGAGTTGTTTTTTATATGGACATGAAAATGACTGAGCATGTAACATACTTGTGTCGTACTCTCAACTGGCAAATATACAATCTCAATCGCATCAGAAGTTTCCTGGATATACTCTCCAGGCTTGACTATCATTACTATGGTAGATGATTGCTTGGGGGCACTAGCGTACCTACGGGGGGGGGGGGGGGGGGGCAGCAGAGGGGGCAGACTGCCCCCCCTGACGAGTCACAACCCATGCAAGGGACATATCCCTGCCCCCCTGACGAGTCTTGAAGACCTTTTTTTTTTTTTGCTTGTCCAATTTTTTTCTGGTACGAGATCCTTTATTTGTGGTTGAAGACCTTTTTTTTTTTTTGCTTGTCAAATTTTTTGGCGGACGAATTTGCCCCCCTGTGGAAAATCCTAGGTACGCCACTGCTTGGGGGTATCAGTAAACAAGATCTGGGAAGACTTCATACGCCCTCAGAATAAATATGCACGCTTAATCTGTCAAAAACCAAAATGGTGTCATGCTACCCCTCTTTAAATGAACTTCAGTGGCTACCTGTTTCTAATAGAATACACTATCAAATTCCTGTTAAAACTTACAAATCTATGTCAACCACACTCCCGTCTTTGTTTCTTTGCTTTTTAAGCAACAAAGATCTACATACTCTCTACGTTCTACATCTGCTCCTTCCTATGTCATTCCTAAATCCAGAAAACAGGACGGTTTCAATTCTTTCCAATCTCTTGCCCCCCCCCGTCTTTGGGACAAATTCCCACCTTCTCTCAGAAACATCTCTTTTCTCGACCTCTTCGAAAACATCTTAAACACACTTTGATAACTATAAACCGTAACTTGTCATATGCCATTAACAGCACTTTGTATCCTCTGGAAAAAGCGCTATAGAAATTATAATAATAATAATAATAATAATAATAATTATTATTATTATCAATATTTTATTATTATTATTATTATTATTGAAAAAGCTTTTGCCAATTTTGTAATTGTTTTCTGGGGTTGCCAAGCAGTCCAGCATAGCTTATATAGTTACAACCCATGCAACCTTCTTAAAAAATTGATATGTAATACATGTAGAAAATGCAACTTTGTTCAATGTTTTGCCTGTCAGTTGATTTATAACGTGCATTATTTCTTTGCTAATATATTTATGAAAAAGTTGCAGAAACCAATAAATGAAATGAATGAAAAGTTATGAAATCCTAGATCTCCTGCTATCTGTCAAATATCATAATACCGCAACCAAGTAACCATGGTAATGAAGAAGTACATACCACATGGTCCAACATTGGAATTAGGTTATTCATGTTATTTGAGGCCCTAAATGTAATCACAGTGATTTACTGGCACTGATTTACTAGACAATCATTAATTCTACTTTTCATCTAATCACAATCAAAATTTATAATATAACCACAGCTGTTTGGCAACCATAGGGCATAAACAATTTATGATTCGGACAAACCACAACTGCGAGCACGCCGTCAAATCTTAGTCTACTCTCATGAAAATGTAAACATTCACATTAACCATCAGCAGGACATGAACCACATAATCTGGCAGAAATACAGCATTATTCACAGCAGTCGATCCTCACAACCTTATACATTACTTATCACATAAAAGATGATTCCCTCACATAAGTTTCCTGGTCAATTTCTTTTTCAAATGAGATTCACCCCACTCGGAATGAAGGAGGAGGGGGGGTCGATCTAAACCATGCTTATTACTGAGTATTTACTTTATTTACTAATTTTCTCATGGAATCATCAGGCACATATTTTTTTTTTTTGTAAACACATTAAGTTACAAATATAAATTTGTATTATTATTTTTATCCTTGACGATTGCAACATAGCGAAAACTTGACTGTCAAGTTGAATACCCAAGCTAAAAGTTAATTTGAATAAATAGATAAAGCGAAACATAATATTACTTCAAATTTCATCACTAATTGAATACCAAAATAAGGAAGCAATGACACTCAACTTTCGCTTGTGTTATATTATTTTGAATCATGGGCAGTATGCCAATTAGGCAGCCGATGACGTCACACACTCATTTTTTTAAAAAAAATATGTAATATAAAATGATATAAATTCATTGTAGAAAAGAACATTGTCAAAATGAGTAGGCCTACACGGAAATTCAGATTTTTAAGGAGAGGAAGTGGAAGGTGGTTATCAAAATATCTATAAACGGACAAAGAAAACTGACTGCATGTAATTATGTACTTTGATATACCGCTTCAAGGGGGGATTCATAGCCCTAAAATTGATGTTCATGAAATTGACAGTTCATCCCAGTTCATCATAGTTTGAAATGGTTTCTTTGGGATAAAAAGGGACACAAATTATATCAAAATGAGAAACAGAGCAAGTGTCGAGGGCTGGACATTTTGTTTGATGCCTTCATGAATTAAAATGAAAAGCGGACTTTTGTGTCAACAGTCAGGGTTTAATATGAGCACATTTGGATCAGAGAGTTGGTTCTGCTTGGAAGTAAAATTATATTTCTCCTAATATAATGTAGCTCCGATAGTAAATTAAGGTATAGTTTGACTTTATGGCGCAGTGTAATACAATCATTGATTATCTTCGAGGGAGGGGTTCTTAACCGGGGTCATTCCGTGACATTTCTCCGACGACCAGTGACGTACACCGTACAAATGGGGTTGGGGGGGGGGGGGCTTGGAGAGGGTTTTTTCACGACCAAGAAAGAAAAAAGGGAAAAGGAAAGAAAAGGAAAGAAAGAAGGATGAAATGTATTTTTTTCTGAATATCATGTCAAACTCTATCACAAAATTGGATTTTTGTAATAAAAATGTCAAAAATTTTGCCCGGTGCAACTATTTATAAATTTTACGTACGACGCCATATCGAACCCCCTCAAAATTTTGCGCTCATTACGCCACTGGCGACGACAATAAAGCTCCGCTATAAATACCCCCGAATGGCCAATTTCAACCCTTGATTTAACATAGGGCCTAATACCAGGGAAACGTTAGTGATTTTCTGCTAAACCTAACACTAAACCTAAAATATTAATAATACCATGTTGCAACCCTAACAATAATTGTTATAGCCTACATCTTATACGAAATAAGGCCATGAGCAATTGTCGCAGGAGCAAATAATGTTTTAGTTAAAAATAATGTGTGAAATTACACCTATATGATATTATTACCTCCATTATCAAGTTGTGAATTTGGTTCTCACTGTACTTGTAAGGGTTTTTTTTGTATTAAGTAGATTTTATTTGACACCTTCAATTAATATACAAAATAAAATGCGTATAACAAAAAAAATCTCATCTCTTCACAAATTAATAAATACATTGACGACTCATAAATTTAACACTATATACATTTGTCTTCCTTGAGTGTTCCAATAAAACACAATATCAATACATAATTATAAACAATATTGATGATAATAACATGTATTAAGAGTAAACTTCTACAATAAACTCAACATACTCATAATTTTTTTTCCGAGTGTCAAATATTAACAGAACATAACAAAAGAGATTTTCCAAATGCAAAAAAAAATAAATAAATCATTAATAAAACCTAAACGAATTGAAGCCATTAGCAATTTTTTTTCATAAAAAAACCCCATCACCTCGGCCTATTCACTCAGATATTTCATATCCTATCAAAGAATCTCAGCCCTGGACCATGCTTATCCATCACCCCCCCCCCCCCCGACCCTCCCTAAAACACTATCTGGTGGAGAACTGGCTCTGGGTTCCTGTGATTAATGGTCTAATATTTACGTTTTCCTATTTAGAGAAATGGATTGTAAGAGCCTCCCTCTTTGTTGCCAATTTATTTTCTTCTCTTTGATCCACTCTAACACTATTTTTCATTTCATTCAATAAAGGTGTTTTGTTTTATTCTAAGTTTTTTTTTAAATATGATATTCAACTAAAATTAAAACATGATTCATTAATTGATATTTACCTTTATTTCTCTCCTGCTTCCCGAAAATAATTTCCTGCCAACTTGATTTATCTATTTCAAAATTTAAACTTCTTACACACATTTCCCAAAGTGATTTTGAAAATTCACAAGTATAAAATAGATGTTTATACGTTACTTCTTCCTTTTCACAAAACGAGCACAAATTGTTCGAGACAAGACCAAAACGGAAAAGGTGGTGGTTAGTGTAAGTTCATACCGAAACTCCCTTAATCGACTATTCAGTGTACAATATCTTAGTCTTAAAAATGTGCTTTCTATTTCCTTATTAGAAAGATCATAATCCGTTCTAATTCTTTCGAAAACAAAGGTTATAAATTCATATTTCTTTAACAGCTGTTCGTATATTTCTTTTGATTTTAAAAACATTAAATTAGTTGCTTTCCTACCCAAAGTGAAATCGATTCCAGGGTTATGTTTTTCTTTCATTTTAATATTGTTCTTCCAATTAACGGGTTAACAGGCATATTATACTTGATCTTTTCAATATCATTTGTTTCTTAATTCAAATTAAACAAATGTCTATCACATTTTATTTTACCATTATTTTCCAAAATATTATGCAATTTGTAAACCCCTTTATCGTTTAGAATCTGATCGTATATACAACTCCTTTGTATCGAATAAACTTATTATTAAAAATCACAAATTTCTCAAACTCTTTACTTCTATATATGTACCCACTCTTCTAGTAAGTCCATGTAAAATTTGGAAGCTGTTACTTTTAACAAACCTGGTATATAGTCACATGAAATTATCAAATCTCCACCCAAATGTTTAGTGGCAAAATTAAAGAACTGTTTCTATTTCATATTTTCATCTTTATTCAAAAGTTTTTGGATCCGCATAATCATGATAATTCGCTGTGCTTTTACTTGCACAGGGAAGTTTAACATCTTTAACCGCCCTTGCTTATAGTCTAAATACATTGTATTCCTATTAATTTTGTCTTTCTTTCCTGTCCATAAGAAATCAAAAGCTAATTCATCCAATCATTCATTAACCCATTGAGGAACAGAAGTAAGAGACGCTTGATAAAGGACTTTAGAATAGATATGCACCTTCAATAGTTGAAACTTCCCCATAAGTGTTATATCCCTTAGCTTCCAAAAGTTTAAGTGTTTTAATTTTGCTTAAGATTTCTTTATAATTTAGATCTTCTTTCTTAATATGTTCATCAACATGATCAAGGGTGAAAATTACTCCTAAAAATTTAAGAAAATCAACTATTTCGCCGAAGGAGAAGTCATAATCCAAATGTTGACATGAACCTAACTTTAGTATTTTAGTTTTGTCGTTACTGATGTTTAATCCAGAAAGTTTTTCAAAGTCTGCAAATAAAACTTTTAGTCTATCAACTGATTTTACATTGCGAGCAAAACTGTCATATCATCTGCATAGAGTGCTAATTTAATTTCTTTATCTCCAAATTTAATTCCTTCAATCTGTTCGTAATTTACGATCCATTACTTCAATACACAAGATAAAAGGTAAGGACTAAGAGGATCTCCTTGCCTTACCCACCCCCCCCCCTTTATTCCCGCTTTATTCCAAACTAACCTTAGGACCCTCCTTCATTTAAAAAGTATACAAGACTTTGACCAATCTCTGAAAAGATGTACCAAAACCAAAAGCCATCAGAACTTTTTGAAGAAAATAATGTGATAGCGAATCAAAGGCCTCCTCAAAGTCTATGGCTAACAAAAAACCCAGGTAAATTATAATGGGATGTATGAAAAATAATATCATCTATATAGTACGAATGGCCTGATGTAAGGATAGAATCGGTTGTAATATGCATGTAAGCCTCATTCACATACTCGATTATAATTTATAGCTGCTCGGTGCGGGGTTTTGGGGGTGGGGTGGGGAGGGGCTATCAGCATAAACTATTGCGGCGGAGAGGGGGGGGGGTCTTATTCCCAACACTAGATGTAGTTTCTTACAACATTCTTTTAAGACATTCTACGGTTGTCATGTGTCTTGTAAACTCTATTTACACGGGATCATATACTGGCAGACTTATTTCGATCTCGATCACAGCCATCACATGCACGGTCAACACACATGCACTTTGACCCGCCATGTTATACCAACAGATACTACCTTGTACTTATAGGCTTATATCTTATTGAGAGAGGGAGATAATATGAAAATCAGAAAACAGTGTTTGTCATAAGGGTGTATGAATGGATAGTCTGCAGGTACAGACCCATATTGACACTAAAACAAAACATTAAAGCGGATCCTGAGACATACTAGAATAAGAAACATGGAATTTAAGAGGCATGTATATTCTCGGGTCTCCGTCGGGGCATTTAGGCTACAAGTTCTGACCACTCCCCTCAAATGAAACGGTCTGTGCCGCCAACTATTCTAAAGGGGCGTGTACCAAATTTTCTCGGTTTAAACATAGCAGCTGAATTTCGTGAACTTCATAGCTGAACGTCATGATCCTTTATAAGAAATATAGTGACATATTATTGTATGCTGATATATTTGGCTAATAAAACGGAATTAGATAAAGTTTATTGACTCTTTACGAGGTAAAATAGTTTGTTTTTATCTTTACTGCAAAAGCTAGCCATAAACTTTGCATGATCACAATTTATCTTGTATATACCTTATGTTGTGACATATCGAAGGGGCATGATATACGCATGCTCTCATATTATGAGCATCGAGATCTTGGCTCCCGGGGGGGGCACTCAGTATATAATGCATAGTGGGTATGTGCCGCGGAGGGGACCCCCATTTTTACACTCAAATTTCCGTTCCAAGGCATAGCATTTTTGTCTTCTTGAGAAAAAGAACAAAGAAAGCCGCTCCAAGGCATAGCATTTTCTTCTTATCGAGAAAAAAGAAGAAAGATACCCGCTCCAAAGCGTCGCATATTTTCCGCTACGCCGTTCCGGTCGCATTGATCTGCTACGATGAGCCGCAATTTTGGTGAAAAGCGGCCGGAGAGCGCTGTCCGACCATCGTCTCTGCGCTGGCGCAGCCGGCGCCTGTGCGCCGTGCTAGCTGCATGCACGTATGCTCGTTCCATTGGGATGCACACGCAGGCGACCCGTTCCAAGGACCCCCGTTTTCACAAACATTTGTAGTTCCGAAGCCCGTTCCGAGGACCCTCCTTTTTACAATAAGCCCGCTCCAAGGCCCCCGTTTTTTGTCTCGCCCGCGGCACACCCCTACCACTTTTTTGGTCGAGTGCCCCCCCCGGGTCTTGGCTGCACACACCCCTCATCCCCGATGGAATATCAACTGAGCCTGGGGGAGTTGCTTCATTATCAGTAAGCAGATTATATCGTGCATGAGTAATGAGATGCGACCTATTCGCTCTATATGCATGCATGGACGTCTTCGCCCGGCGCAACATCGACAACGCCGGATTGTAAACTTCTCAGTAAGGCGCTCGAATGCGCATTGTACTTGACTGAGGCGGGAAGATACATGCTAAGATTTGTGCTCTCGCAGACAAACATTACCGCGTAGCAGATACAGCATGCAAGGCATCTCCCGAAGGAGTACACACGAACGAAGGAGTTGTACAATGGACCAGCGCGTGGAAGGTGATTCCCGTCTTATTCGCATCGTCTGTCTCATTCGCCAATGTAGTCGGCGTCGATAATCTACGATGTCACTCATCCACCCATGTCAGTATGATAGATGATGAAACAAAACTCCGATAAGATTCCGATGTATGGAACCTTGAATTAGGAATCCACAGAAGGCCGCGCTCATGCTTCGCCGTACAATATTCAATCAGGGAGGGGATTTAATGAACCCTTGAAAGGGCAGATTTATCTTCATAAAATATTCAAAGCAAGACAACCCACAAGGTAGGCGGAACTCATCCCTAACAGCATTTCTGCGTTCGATTGTGTGTTGGGTGCCTAGACTCATTTTCGTTGATTTATGATTTATTTCCAACACTGAACTAGTACTACTAGAAGAAAGTCAAGTACACTTACCTGGAAGTTCTACCGGATTTTCCCGAATTTAATGGTATATATTATTCTCATAAGTACTTGGTATGAATTGTTTCTTCTTATGGCTTTTATTCGTGTTCATTTCTGTGCACATTGTCTAAATTGAATGCCTCCACATAGTGTGTTGTGTGACGGTGTATCGCTTTTCGACATGGAAGCCATCTCCTGAGAACTGTATCCTCGGAGGAATACTTCATGTATACTGTCAATCCGAAAACATCTGTGATGTCGATTGAAATATGAGAACTTGAATAAAAAATTGTGATACTCCATTTATATTTCATTCCACTGGCAGTGGTCGTCAACTGTAGATAAACACATTCAGGCCAGATATTGAACGGGTAGTAACATTATTTTTTTTACCTCACTGAACTCGAAGATGCCATGAGGTGAACTTGAAATAACAAGGAGCCTTTTTAAAACAAATGTTTTATTAATGATCGATCGAATTGTTTACCAACAGAATGGCTCGTTGGACGTGGAAAACCTTAACATTGGTAACTTTTGTGTGTATCGTTATAAAAGTGGGTTACAGTGGGTTGAAACCTGACCGGACAGATGCGTCAAAGAGAGATTCTAGACACTCGACCCTCGTATCTTACGACCACAAGACGCCTTATACCTCCAAAGCGCGAATAAATTCGACTACGACGTCGTCTGGTGGTCAACGATGTCAGAGGCTGTGGGAGAGAGGGACTTCAGAATGGTTTGATAAGAGGTTTAATGCATCATTGCTCCCTGTCTGGATGAAGGAGAACGCGAAGCTGTCGGAGGAGATTACAAAATGGTGGCTGGTAAGATATTCAATTTGTTTAAAAAGTAAAGAAGCAACATCAACAAACAATGAATGAATGAAAACAGAGTGATGAAACTAAAGTTAAAAGGGAGACGAGCTAGAAATGAGAAAGTCATTTTGAAATTGATGATCACCAGCTACAGACCTGCAAAAGAGGCAATATGATTGCAGGTCCCATGAGGAACGGTTTTGAAGGGTTGTGTGCATGAGGGGAAGGGGGAGGGGGGGGGTCCGGTTCCGGGACCCCGGTCTGTAATGATATAAAATGTGCGTAATAATATATTTTAGAGAAAGAAAAGGAGAGAGAAATGGGTATATTCCAGACTGGCAATTGGTTAGTAGTATTAATTTCTAAAAAGAAAAGTGCAATTGTACCTATTTCATACGTTCACTGACATATTCCTGGAGTCTTTTTGTTATAAAATTACACAAGATCTATAAACGAATCGCAGAGTAGGAGTTAACTGGATGCAAAACGCTACAAAATCCTGTATCCTAGTAGTCAAACTGTATTGAGATGATCGGTCCTCACATGTCACATTATGTCATCATACCTCGTAAAAGACCCCCCCACCATCAAAATTAAAATATTCGTGCATTTTTTTTTTTTTTTGGGGGGGGTCTTTTTTATATAAAACAGATTGGTTGAGAATTGTAGGATAGTCATGTTTGCTTGTAACTTTTTAATCTTCGATCACGAAATTCGCAAGTCACAATAAACCAGCCATGCAACTGCGATTGGTTGTATGTTTATCCATAAAACTTTCGGACATTTGCCCAACTTTCAGAATATTTACAGATCCGTTCGGTAATAATTTCCTTGCATGGAAATGTTGGGTCATTATTTCCTCGTCAATCATGACAATGATCAAGTTGTTTTGCCCTCATCTTCAAAGTTAAGAATATAAAAACTGTTGACTCACACCAGCTTAGCCATAAACACTTCCTGCATTGTTCTAAGAACATCTATCATATCTTAGCCGACTGGCAGGCGAGGGGATTTATTGCTTTTTTTGTATCTTGAAAATATTGTAGAAAGAAATATCCAGCTATAGTATTTAGAAGCTTAATGTAAGAATTAGATTTACCCAACGTTGTGACTAGAGTAATTGGTAACACTGTCGTAATATGACAAAAAAAAATCATGGAGCTATTAACAGTTAATAGCTCTATGAAAAAATATTGGGCTCTGTTAAGGGCAAAATAATATATGCCCCCCTCCTTTGAGAGGCACAATTAAAATTTGTAATGTAAAAATGCCGTTAAAACAGAATTGTGCACCCCCCCCCCCATTTTTTGAAAATGAAGACTTTTTTTTGCTTGTCAATTTTTTTTCGTGGACGAAATGTCTTTATTTTTTTTGTTAAAAGGCTTTTTTTTTTTTTTTTAAGCTAGTCAATTTTTTTTCGGGGAAAATGTGCCTCCCCCTTTTGGAACCGCCCTGACCTTGGTGACACGACATATGCTCCTGCGACAATTGATCCCGCCTTAATATCTCAGAGGGCATAGGGTTAGAGTTAGGATTGTAATAAAAAAAATTATTCAGAATAATGTAAAGATAAGGATTAGTGTTTATTTAGTTTTGGAGATTAGGTTTCATGTTTGGCTTAACGTGCAGATTTTCCATCGGAGCAATAGTCGCCGGAGCAAATGTCATGGAACACTGTCAAGAGACTTCTTTTCACCTTTTTAAAATTAAGATCTAATTTTGTGATAGAATTAGACATAATTTTCTTCTTAGTCATGGTTTTGGGGGTCATTCCTCACCCCAAGCCCCCATTTATACACCATGCATGGGATGGTAGCAATCATTATTATTAACACTTAAGTAATTTACTTTTTTAGTGTAGCAAAAAGTATATTTTTTAATTGTCTTTAATATATTGAGCCAAGATTTGCTAAGCTTTTATTTGTGAGAATGAAATTAAGCATGCATGAATGAGTACAGAAAAGCAATGTATTTGTCATTTGAAAGTACCATGTGCGTAGTGGATAGTGCATGCTCGGAGTTGGTGAAATCAAAATATTTTGTTGCCGGGGAGGGGGGGGGGGGTCGCTACCTCCTAAACTCCCCTATTTGCGTCCATGATACTGTATTACTTAATTGTAAGTAACCGAAACCATAGAAAGAATAATCTGCCTACTGATTAGTGGTCTAAACAGCTGGATTGATGCGCAGTCATAGACAAAGAAAATGAATATGATGCGGGACTCGGCAATACGGTAATTATAGAACTGCAATGGAAACAAAATCCCAGTCATATCTCTTTATTTAATTAATTTTTTGTATTCTGTTCTGAAATTACATTTTATCGGTAATTTCAATTAAATCCGATAAAAACTAGATTATGTCATTATCATTTATAACTTAAATATACAAGCAGTTATGAAAAACTATTAGAGGTTAGGCCTGTATGATAATAAAACACAAGTTGATTGAATGCTATAAACATTCGACGTTTGATACACTCTAAAAGAAGGTTTACCCAATATTGGGTAAAAGGGAACATGCATGTTGGTTGGGTAAAAAGATACCAATTATATTTTGGTAGCATTAATTTAATGATTTGCTAAATATATTGCGACTGGGTGTGTTTCTACTTGGCAGATGATTCCATAAAGTAGAACCAGAAAATGAAATTGATTGTTTTCCCAAATTGGTGTTATTTTTTCAAGATTCACATTTCGCTTTTTCGCTCAATTTCTCGTATTGTAAGGATGGTCTATGAATGAAAAATAATCAATAACACTTTGCGGCAACCGATTATTAATTAAATCGTGCATAAATACTCCTTGGTATTGTTTGAAAATATCGAGAATATTTCGATCATAAAATAAAGGAGCTGAGTGCAAGGTTGAATTATAGCTATTCTTTTTTAAAGTAATAATATAGCATGTATAGGGTTCAGGGTTGTTTTGCACGTCCCACCCCAAACTTCCAATCCATATGTTATAATTATGTGGTAAAATATATGAGTTGTATAACATAAGATTCTCTTTGTTACATAATTCCTCAATGTATCAAGTATTCCAATTTTTTTCTTAGCACATTGCATACAATGTCAAACTGTTTCTTCCATGTAATGATTTTGTCGATACATATACCATGGACCTAATAGGTCCTTTCATATACCAAGAAATAATGTTGATGTTAAATCTGTACACGATGTTCTTGGTACGCGGAATAACGATGTTCCTGGTAGAAATACGAAACCAAAAACTTTTGTTGAGTAACTTCAAGTAATCGAAACATACGGGAATAGATGCATCATTTTAAAGGGGGAAGTTAACCCTGACAATAACTTGGTGTTAATAACAGTAGAAAAACTAGAGAAAATGTAGTGGTGATTATTGATGAAAATCCATCAAAAAGTTAATAATGAATATGTAAAGTTTCGATTGTGTGGTGTCGCATACGAACAGCCGATCATTAGGAAAATATATATTCATTATATTGAATGAAAATATGAACATTACGTCAAAAATTGAAAACTTGAGAAATATTTTTGATTGTTTTTTAATCAAACCTTCAGCAAATTATTTTTCTCTAATTTTTCTTCGTTTATTAAACCAAATTTCTGAATCAAACTTTAGAACATCTGGCCTCTGTATCTTCAGCCATTATTTGCAGAACGCTTTAAATAAATATTGTCAAATTTATATGCTTTCTCGCATCCAATTGGTGATCTTTGTACAGGGGAGGTATGTGATAGGGGCAAAGTCACCAAACAAGGGCGCCATTTATCTTCTCAACGAAAAACAAAGGGATATCAAAATCATCATGATCATGAAGCAACACAAAAGCTAGAGCACATCCGTTCGATACTCTCAATTATTATTTCTTGTTTCCCCTTTTTAAATCTTTTATTCTTTTAAACATATGCACTCGTTATATTAATGAAATCTATTGCCTTTTCTTGATATTTTTAATCGTCTGAAAAATTCTAAGAGGGCCGTCTCCTCCTGCGTATCTCCATGTGTCGCCAACCCTCCGTCGAATAACAAGTAATTATCAGTATACGGCTTCATCCTAAGCCTTTATTGATCGCTATCGGGGTCGTTATACAGTTTAAAAGATATATATATATATATACATTAAGAAAATACTCGCTCGATTCATTTTCTTATTCACTCTCTGTAAACAGAATTCGACTTGAAATTTTATTTTATTTAGAAATGATAGAAATACATTCAAATCTACTTACACGTGATTTTGTACCAAAATTTGTATGCACGGATTGAAATACCGCCAAACTCTGGAAGTAGAATTTACACTTTATTTAACCGGATTTACGGGTAAATGGCAGTATGTATCAAAATAAATGTGATTGTTTTTTCATCGAACATTGATCTGATCTCAACTTCCTCAAAACTCCTCCAAGCTTTATGATTCAGATGTCAGGAGAACTAGCAGGCAACCTTGAGTAACCCAATTGGGAGACATGACCATTCAGCGAACAAGTCAAATGAAAAATTACTTTTAAAATTGATCTCATTCATCATCCTGTTTGTAAATACATTTTCCCGCTTGGAGCATTGCAGGGGGCGGGTATTTCATGCATAGTTTTGTCATTGATTTATCACTGACAGATGTTATAAGCTACTACTAATCATTGCATCTCATTGGCTAAGGGTTTTAGAAAAGTCACTGAAAATCATTGACAAAACTGTTCATGAAATGCTCTCTCTACATGTCTAAGGCCGGGGGAAGGAGGGGGGGGGGTGGTGATGCTGCCCTAAATTTTCACAAAAGTGGTATTTTAGGGTTTTAAGATTGTGCACAGTCATGACAGATAAACGCTTTCTGCAATTTGCTTTACTAATGATTATTTATCAGATATTATTAGAAATTCAACAATACATGTTTTCAAATTTAAACACTATGTTCGATTTCTGATATTTATGGCTTAAGTGTTGGACATTGCGGTTTAGAGTTTTCAAGCTACTCTCTTGAAGCCGAAAATGAAGAACAACCGGAAGTTCTACTAAACCATATTTTATGAAATTTATGCATGCAGGCATGGAGCTATTAAGAGCTGTTAATAGCTCTATGATACAGGCTTATACTGTGTAGGCTTCATCGTGTTGTAGGTCCATGGTTTCTTCAGGGAGTTGTCATTGAACTTCCTTTAATATTTGACCGATATGACTTCATAGCATAGTGGCATATAGACCCAGACCATCCGGGGGAGGGGTACCCTATATCGGCATGTGAACAGGATGTTAAGTTGCAGGCCTACATGGTATGTTTGGGGGCGGTGTCACAAGTCCACACAATTATTTAAATTAGATTTTGCATTTATGTTGTGAACCAACTATATTATTTTCAGATTGGATATATTATTTTCAGAATTTGGAAATATTAAGAACATATATATATTGCGAGCGAGCGAGCGAGCAAAGCAAAAACAAAAACCAACAAACAAAACAATTGGTGGAATGATGAATATTATCCTAGAATGAGATAAGAATAAGAATAATTTTGATTTTGATTAGGGTCCTCCTGTGAGAAGAAGACAGCAGGGAGGCCAATCAGTGAAATAGAAAATTACAATAAGATATGTCGGGATCGACGAAAATTATATTATGTTGACAAAAAAGTAATTCCATTCGATTAGATTCTTTATTGTGTATGATAATGCATGGAAACGTCTTGGTCACAGATAATTAGAATACATAATACAACATAATACATATTATAAAAAATGCTGAATTATCAAAATACTATTTTATGCAAGGGCGCTCCTCAGTTATTTAAATTTAGAATTAATTGCAATATAAAACTAGATAAAATGAGGAAATGAAGTGTTCAAAAGAAAGCAATTTATAAATTTAAATTATTGAGTCATGCAATTGAAATTATTGAGCAATATAATTGATATTAAAGTAATGTAATCACAATGTCCATTAAAAATCAAGTTATAGAAGCAATTTAGTATAAACAATATTCCAATGATAAGGCCTATCTATATCTTGCACTGTATAAAACAAAATCAGAAGAATTCTGTTTTTGAGAAGAACAGGTATTGTGAAGGAATTCATTAATCCATTTTTAAAGTGAAACAAGCAAAGCAAATATGTATTACTAATGCTCTAGTACATAGAAACAAACAAATTTAAAAAAAGAATGATGTTCGAAGATGATAATTTCAAAGATATTTCAATATTGCGTTGTAAACGGAAGAAGAAAGCAAGGTCTGGCGGAGAACAGCATGTAATGCAATGCCAAAACCAGTTTTCATATTAATATTGAAAATATTTTGATAAGTGGGGGTGTGGAATAAGAAAAAAAAACTGATACCCACACCCAGTTGATTGACGTTCGATCTTGACATTCGATATATACGTTTCCGATTTGGTTGCCGATTTGGTTTTGCAATATGATTTTCGTTGAAATGTTAGGGGCTTAGGGGGTCCAGCTATTCCCTATAACAAATGGGGGAATATAATGGTAGTAATAATAATAATAGCTGGATTTATAAAGCGCTTTTGCCTAAGGATACAATGAGCTGCTATCAAGGGCGGAAATCTCTCCCCAAAGGTAGGGGGGACAAGGGGCTGGAAATTTTGACAAGCAAAACAAAAAGTCATCACCCCAAATGTAAGGTCATTTCGACCAAAAGAAATTTGACAAGCAAAAAAAAAAGGTAATCACCCAACTATTAAGGTATTCTCGTCCAAAATACATGTTTTATTTCGATTTTGAATGATGTATTTCTTTCCATCATAAAAGACCAAAAATAGTAGGGGGACGTTTGACATTGTGTCCCCCTACTATTTTGGGTACGGGGGACGCGTCCCCCTGTCCCCCCAGGGATTTCCTTCCTCCCGGGTACCCATTCACCTCCCCTGTGTTGAGTGTAGCACATTGTGGGTAAATTTCTTGCTGAAGGAAAGGACGCCATAAGAACATCCCCGTGGCCCTGGGAAGCGGGGTGATGGGGGGGGGGGGGGTGCTTCCGAAGCAACACCAAGATTTGTCTGGGGTGCTACGTATGTTATACACCATAGGCAGCACCCCCCTGGAAATCAGATTGGTATGCCAAAAAGTAGAAATTTAACCGATATCATCTCTATTTTTGGAGCGAAACCTTTCCTTCTTTTTTTTGCTCGTCAAATTATTTTTCTGCCCAAAATCACTTTAGTTTTGGAGTAACCCCCCTTTTTTGCTTGTCAATTTTATTTTCAAAACCAACACCCCCTCTTGAAATCGTCCCCAGGGCCCTGAACATCCCACCATCATAGATCATCGTCTTTTTGTGACTTGTTATTCTTGTGTCAACGCCTCAGTCACACTGACAATATAAACCCCAAACAGGCAGATGATAAGCCATTCGAAATGACGTTAATAGTTTTGATCGGTCTTGGTCGGCTTCTTTGGTGTGAAGGTGCCGTGGCCGAGTGGTCTAAGGCGGCCGCCGACTAGAAATTTGAAAGTCTGCGGTTCGATCCCCTGCCACGGCACTCATGCCCGTGAGCAAGGCGTTTATTTGACAGTGATCTTTGATTTTGCATCCAAATAAATGGAAATGCTATGTGTATTTTTTTAATCTAGGTGTGGACTTGGGGAATGTTAAAAAAAAAATCAGAAACAGAATAATTATATCATATTATATATGGAAGGCATCACAAGTAACTATGTGTGATTAAATTAGAAGATCTGTGATATATTCTGCATATGATTGTTATTCCTCTTCATTCTAATCATTAATTATGTTGTGTATTTCATGGTTTTCGCTGTCATTTTTTTAGGGGTCTCGATATGGCGTATTGCATAAAATTGAAGCGAGCATTTTTTTTTTCAATTTTTATTACAAAGTATGTAATAGATTTTGACATAATATTAAAAAAATAGTATCGTATTTCATCCTTATCCCTTTCCTTTTGCTCTTTTTTTCTTGGTCGTGAAAGATTTGCATTATTTCGGTGAAACAGTAAGTTCTATGCGTTTCTTCATGAATATTCAGTGAGCAAACGATAAATTAATTTCGCCACTTGTTCTGTATTTTATTACATGAAAATGTGCAATATTTACAATTAATGTTGTCCTCCAAGAACTAAAAACTCGGATTGACAATTGATTTAGAGCACTTGATATTCATTGGTCAACTTATTTCATTATATGGGAGACAGAATTATATCACACATCATGATTTCAAGTAATGACATAAGAAAAAGGAACGTGGGGATGTGACATCATTTAGTCCACCTAATAAATATCATAATGACGTGCATACTAACCTAATTAATTTTTATCAGATTTTGATGAATGTTTTAGCATTTTGCTCGGTGAATCTTACTCTGTTAATTATTTTCAGCCTGGAGTATCACTCTCTTTATCTATCCCTCTCCCTCTATACCGTTCATTTGCTTACTTTCTCTACGTTATTGTAAAATTTATTTCACATAAAATCAAGGTTGAGATCAACATTTATTCTGTCTTCATGATTGCATTCATTCTTTAATCCCATGCACACATTCATTCTCTTATTATATTCCTCCAAATAAGATCTGTAATTTATTTTGGTTTCACTATTTAATCTGCAATCAAACACTCTCACCATGCAAAAAAAAAAACACGGGTATCATAATTGTTTCCTTGTTACGAACAGGACATATGAAATGTGGACTTGTTGGAAAAGAATAATCAAAATGATATTAGTACCACGTCACAATGGTATATGAATTATATTTTGTGTAGTTCATCAGTGTTATTTTATTCATGGTGTCCATGTGTGACTAGACCGTTTTGGTTGATAACGATCACGTGGTCCTTTTATCCATTATCAGAACTGGAAATAGGTGTAAAGTCAGAAATAGTCACGAAATTGACGACGAAGTATCTATATTCAACATCGTTTTTTAAAGCTTTTTGTCGGATACCCACTAATTAAATTTAAAATTAAAAAATTGTTGGAAAAGAATAATGAAACTGATGTTAGTACACGTCACAATGGTATATGAATTATATTTTGTGTAGTTCATCAGTGTTATTCTATTCATGGTGTGCGTGTGTGACTAGACCGTTTTGGTTGATCAAGAGAACGATCACGTGGTCCATTTTATCCATTATCAGAAACTGGAAATATGTGTAAAGCCAGAAATAGTCACGAAATTGACGACGAAGTATCTATATTCAACATCGTTTTTTGAAGCTTTTTGTCGGATACCCACTAATTAAATTTAAAATTAAAAAATTGTTGGAAAAGAATAATGAAACTGATGTTAGTACCACGTCACAATGGTATATGAATTATATTTTGTGTAGTTCATCAGTATTATTTTATTCATGGTGTGCGTGTGTGACTAGACCGTTTTGGTTGATCAAGAGAACGATCACGTGGTCCATTTTATTCATTATCAGAAACTGGAAATAGGTATAAAGTCAGAAATAGTCACGAAATTGACGACGAAGTATTTACATTCAACATCGTCTTTTAAAAAGCTTTTTGTCGGATCCCCACTAATTAAATTTGTACGTGTTCAAATCATCATACAAGTATGCATTCAGCATGCAACTAGTCTTGCTTCCATGGCCGAACGCAGGGGGGGGGGTAGGGGGCAGTTGCCCCCTCCCAAATTTCGAAAACCTATACATTTTTTTACTGAAAATTTCCACAAAATTCACAAAAAGTTGGCACGAAATCCTTCAATTTCACTTTAAAAATGTAAACGCAGCCCCATGACAAGCACGGTCTCTTCGCTTCCTCACGTTTGAATAACTTTGAAAATTTTTACGCATTCTGCTCCCCCAGGAAAAAAAATTCTGCGTACGGCCGTGCTTGCTTCTTCACACACCGTCAGTGTTTTCAATCACACTATTTTGCTTGTTAAAGGGATGGTCCGGGCTGAAAATATTTATATCTTAATACATAGAGTATAATTCACTGAGCAAAATGCCGAAAATTTCATCAAAATCGGATAACAAATAATAAAGTTATTGAAGTTTAAAGTTTAGCAATATTTTGTGAAAACAGTTGTCATGAATATTCATTAGGTGGGCTGATGATGTCACATCTCCACTTTCCGTTTTCTTATGTTATTAATAAATTTATTATTATTTCATACTTGTGTGAATAATATGTCTCCCTTATAATGAAATCAGTTGCAGCAATAAATATCTAATGCACTAAATCAGTTGTCAATCCAATTTTTCTAGTTCTTGGAGGAAAAAATTGAATAAACCTAATTTCATATAGTAAAATACAAAAGAACAAGTGGAGATGTGACATCATCAACCCACGTAATGAATATTCATGACGACTGTTTTCACAAAATATTGCTAAACTTTGAAATTCAATAACTTTGTTATTTGTTATCCGATTTCGATGAAATTTTCAGCATTTTGCTCAGTGAATTCTTCTCTATTCATTAAGCTATAAATACTTTCAGCCTGGACCATCCCTTTAATATGTCACAACCCCAATAGATTTGAGATTCTCCGGTCATCTGAAAATACACACTCTCCGCTCCGAGGGGATGATTGTTGTTTCTGTAACCATGTGTTCGTGGACGCAGTGGTGGAGCGAAATTGATAGGTAACGAACTATAATGCAGGCGTCCATCAAATCGATCTCTGCGTAAATCGAAGGACCTGAGGTGTGTGTAGCTGGTCCACTTGACAAATATTAGTACTAAGTATTATCAGTGTTTATTATGTTGAATACCTAAAATCCTCAAATCACTGAACTTTGTATCCATTACTCCTGATAGTATAGGAAGGATTTTGTCAATTAACCTAGCTGTTTGTATTCCATGTATTCTATTCACACAATGACTTGTATATACTTGTTCCAACGCTTAATTTAGAATTGAAGAAATTATCAATGTGGTTTAGAGCTAATAAGCTCTCTTTAAATATAAGCAAAATAAATTTTATGTATTTTCAAGACACTCAAACTAAACACAAGTTTCTTAACAATATTTTTATAGATTAAATTCCCATCACTGAAAAACAAGGAACCAAATTTTTAGGTGTTTTGATTGATTCAAATTTTACTTGGAACAGTCACATTCGCAATACTTGTATGTTTACATCCAGAGGGATAGGGATCTTATATAGATTGAAATATTATACCTTAAAAAATGTCATTATTTATGCTCTATAATTCATTCATCTTATCCAACTTATCTTACTGCAACATTGTTTGGGGTATAGTTGTAAGTCGAGAGAAGAAACGATATTCCGTCTTTAAAAAAAAAGCTCTTCGCATCTGTACACTTTCACATTACATTGCACACACTAATCCAATATTTCACACCTTAAAGACATTGAAAATTGAGGATATTAACACAAAAATAGCCATATTTATGTTTAAATTTTCTACAAATACTATTCCAATTCCATTTCGCATTTTTTAAAATCTATAACAAGGACATACATACTTATCCAACGCGTCATTCAACAGGTATCCACTTAACAAACCCCAGAATATAGCTCACTCATAAAGGCCACTGCACACCTTACGACTGTTCGCGATCCGATTTTGGAACAACTCGCATTTTGCTCATTTTCTAAAAATGTGAATGGAACATATCATTTTATTTGAGGTTAAAATCAATTGAAAGAATAATAACCATTTTGAAAGATTGCAAGCCTTTATTTTTTAGTAAAGGCTTTTAGGAAATTGGCAAAGCCGATCTCCTAATATTTATATAAAAGTTAGGTCCTACCTTAATTCTTGCTCGCCAGAAGATAGAATGGGATCCAGCCGCTCAGAATCTCAGATAAATTGCACAAATCCGTGAATAGAAATATATACACTTCACAATTTCAAATAGAGTAGAAAAAGGGACAGATGTCACAAAATGTCTCGCGAAGTAATGAGCTCATTAAATATGCAGAGAATATAGACTTCGAAGGAGTGGAAGTGACGGTAAGGAATAAGATTGGAAAATGTAGAGAAATAATTAAGTATAAGTTGATCCTCCACAAGATTTGATTCAATCCTCACTAGCAGCTGGATGAGATGGTCAGCATGAGTGGACAGGACGAAGGCAGAGAGTAGAGTGATGATGTGGTAGAGAAAACAAGTTGTTTTTACCAACATCAGAAAAGATGAGACAAAGAAATAAGCGCCAAAAAGGGAGGCAAAACAAAGTTGAAAAGAACAAAGAAGAGAGAAGCAGACTGTGAGAAAAGCAAACATGCAAGCATCTCTGTAGTGATGTTGTATATACCTGCAAGTTCATTGCAATAAACAAGGAACAATGAAAGGATGTTTGCTCCAAGTCTAGGAACAAAAGAAAGGTTGTTTCTCAATATAAGAATGTGTTTGCCAAGTAGATTTGGACAGAAAATGAGTTGGCTTGCTCTGTGAATGTACAGTATTGTAGTACATACACATGGCGTGAACAAGTGAGAATATATGAAATTGGAAATAAAAGAAAGAATTTATATACATATACAGAATGTTGAAATATAAATGAAAATATATACAAGGAAAGAATATATAGATGTAGATATATAAAAAGATATAGTCAAGTCACTACAGGCTTATCGTAGCCAATCGTACGACTGCTATGACGTAATCACGACTAGATATTAAATTCGCTTTTATTCTAAGAAGGATGATAGCATAGTCACAGATTTGAACATAGGTATTCGTACGATGATTGACGACATTACACAGTAAGATATTCCATGTCTCAATGTTAGCATCAACTTCTACTACGTTTTATTCCAAAATCGGGTCGCAGACCAATCGTAAGGTGTGCGGTCGCCTTAAGACAATACGCCACCATGGTCCAGATATTTGGAATGCCTTGCCACATAACACTAAACAGTCCGCGTCTCTTATTTTTTTAAAGCTTCATTGAAAGAGTTTCTTATTTCTAAGTATACTTAAATGTATCACCTGCACTCACCCACTTGCACTCACTCGCACTTTTTGTTACACTTTATCTTATCTCTCCCCACTAAATCTCTAGATTTTCATAGTTTTTATTTCGTGACATTTTGAAGCGCCATGAGCACCGAAAGGTGGACCTGTGCGCTATATAAGTAGCCACCATTATTAATTATCATTTTATCGAAATAGATTTATAACCTAAATACGGTTCCCATGTAGCCCTCCCTCATGGCTGCTATTGTTTCAAGCATGCAGTTACCTGCTTGTTATAGCTGGCCCCTGCATTTTTACCCAACTTACTATTTTACATGCTTTATTTATGCAGTTTTCAGTCTTATACAATATTTATCTTTTCGATTGTCATGCAAGAATGTACTAATTTATGTCATTGTTATTGTATCATTTTTTTTCATTTGTTATTGATTTATGAATAAAATGCAGAAACTCCTTCCAAAAAAAAAATGAAATCACCAATGTTTGGAGGAGGAGGTGTAGGATGAGGCGGGAGAGGGGGGTTGCTATGCAACATAAAACCCCACACAATCATATTAAATGACATTTTTAAAACAATTTTATTGAAAAAAAAGGTGTGTGTATGGGGGGGGGGGGTGCAACCCTCCACCCCCTCCCCCCGGTTCCGCGCGGCCACTTGCATATCTTTTTTGTCACGGAGTCCTATCGTCACGACTTGAAGTAATTGGTATTTTACATGTTAACCACAAACATTTTAATTGGGAACGCCTCCATTAAAGGGTACGCCTCCGTGTAAATAGTTTACCTGCAAAAAAGTACTGTTATTAGATTCACATTAGTATCATTAGAACATTAAAGTTGTGGATCGAATGTTTGAAGAGGACAAAAGAATCAACTTTTTGATGAAATGTGATTATTATTCTTATTATTATGATAATAATATTATTAATAATAGTAATGATTATTAATAATAGTAAATTATTATTGTTGTTAATTAGTATTATTAATAATAGTAATGATTATTAATAATAGTAAATTATTATTGTTGTTAATTAGTATTATTATTAATATTTTTATTTTTATTATTATTATCATCATTATCATTACTATTATTATTATTATTAATATCATCATCATCATTATCATTAAAAACTCTAGAAATAAGGAAAAGGGTGCTTGAAATAAAGAGACAAATGCATCATTTGAAAAAAATAATGCCTTTCATTTTCTCTTTACTCATTGAATGATGGGATCGTGTATTCTAGACAAACCATATTTCGGACGTATGGTTTGTTTTGACAGACTATGGTATGATCCACTCCTGTCATCAATCAGCTAGCATGGTGTCTGGGACTCGGTGCAATGAATAGGAGGAGAAGGAGGAGAAAGAATTCCACCTCCCGACATATCACACATTTACCTCCCGACCCAGATCATCTGAAAATCCACTGCTACCCTTAAAGCCAGGGTTACACCAAAACCGAATTCTCCCGAATAAGTTCGGACCTATTCTAGCCGACTTCGGCCTAATTTGGATGGTTTCGGTGCATTCGAATGTTCCCGAATCTTTCCTGAATTTTCTCGCATCCGCGGAGGAAGAACCGAATACTCCCGAAACCACCCGAATACGTGGATTCGGATGGATTCGCAGCTAATTCGGTTCCGGTTTAACCATACTAGCTTAAAGGAGAATGAAACCCTTGAGATCAGCTGAATCCATATCAAAGAGAAAAATCAAAGAAACATATTGTTGAAAGTTTGAGGAAGATTGAATGAATAATAAGAAAGTTATGAGCATTCGAATATTGAGATCACTAGTGCCATGTAGATCCTCCCAACGGCAATGCGACCAAGATCTGTGATATCACACACGTACAACTCCCTCATTACTTTAGTACTTATTTCACTTATATTCTCACTTTTATAGAGTCTATCACAAGGTGAGGTGTTCTCTTTATGAGATGACAAGTACAGAGGTTTCACAACATTATATCATTGATGAATCGTTTGTCATATGATTAGAATGAGCAAAAAGAGATGTTTTGGGGTATATTTTCAGTGTCCAAATGGGAGAGTTGTACGTGTGTGACATCACAGATCTTGGTCGCATTGCCAATGGGAGGATCTCCATAGCATTAGTGATCTCGACATTCAAATGCTCATAACTCTTTTATTGCTAGTCCTATTTTACTCAAACTTTTGTTGATCTTATTCTTTGATTTTTCTGCTTTCACAAAAGCTAACTTGCTCCAAGAGTTTCAGGGACAGTCGTACCAGCCAAACCGACTCCAAACCGACCGATGGTATGACATTGATAATAACGTTACAGCTTCGGTCGGCCAGTAATCGGTTGCGTCATGGACCTATAGGTCCATGGTTGCGTCGATTTGACTGTATAAGATAACATTGATAAGGTCGAGTCAGATTTGGTTTTCTGTATGTTTGTCGTGTTTGTGAGGGGTTGTGCTGCTATAGACACCAAACCCGTGCACATCCTAGCCCATTTTAAAGGATCATATTTGACGGAAAAGGTCATCACCCGCCCCCACAGCCTAATTTGTAATGGGGTTGTCAGGATGCCCCTTTAGATTTTTGAACTCATCACGCAAACATAATTCAAAATTAGACAATAAAGTGGCCGCGATATTGACCATGAATTTATGTAGAATCAGATCATTGACGGCTTGGCCTGATATTTGCTCTTATAAAACAGGGATTTGTAATTGTTAGTGAGGCCCCTGCTCCAAACGTAGCATGAAACTGGCAGCCATGATGAAGAAACATTCATCCTTACTCGGTTTACTTCATTACTGAATAAATAAAATTGGTTTGAATACATATAGTATCTTATAATTATTAATGTTATTATCATCATTTTACGACTTAGATGTATACCCAGTTGTTGTGTGTCCGGACAGGTTGTGTGTCCGGACGATCAGCTTTAGAAAGTCATTTGGAAAAATTTACAAGCGAAGTTTCATAAATTTTTAGTACAAAATGTTAGGAAATATTATAAAGAACAAAATAGAAGATGATTACAAGTATTGAATTCATATTTTTAGTGTAATCCAAAGACAAAAAAGAAGGCTTCAAAAATATAAAGTGTCCGGACACCCGACCCCCCATCCTACTGTACAAGAGAATATAAAGTAGAAAAACCGGATTAAAACTCTTAATTTAAGAACACTATATATATCGGGTTTTTTTTCATGATAGGGGTATATTGACAATGTTTGCTAATTGGTAGGCTGAAAAAGTTATAAGCTTATCTTTTCTTTATGGAATCAAAATTATTTACAATATCGAACACGGCTTATTTACTTCTCAAATATAATTATGACGTCATGGAAAGTAAATTGCTACCCTAATTTCATTATTTGAAATATTTTTTGTCATTCGATTTTCATTAAACTTTGAGAGTTTGCTCATTGTATTTTGCACTGTTGATTCAGCTGAACACAATTATTGTGGCTGAACTTGGCCTTTAATGACCCCATATAGCAAACCTGCTAAATCGTTTATCATTAAGTTGTCAGTGTTGTATTGAAGGGAGAGGTGACTTGGTTATGAGAGATCGTGTGATGACAAGGAGCTAGGGCCCAACTTTCCACCCCTACTTAAACCCTACTAAAGAAAAGGGAAAAGATAGTATTTGAGTAATTTCATTGTTTAATCCAAATATTAATGGTGCCTTCCTTAAAACTTGTGTTTCACGAAAGTGAGGTCGATAATGCGAATTGATTTATTATTCACTATCAACCATATTTAAGCCATAATCTGGGATCTTGCCAAAAAAGTTTGGTATCTCTTAGAACAAGAGCATTGTCGTTTTGCTATTGTTCATACCGATTCGATGGCTAGAAATGTGCCTTTATCATGCTAACCATGCTAATGAGGTATAATTAGGTCTAGTATATGCAACATAATACCAAGAGCTCAGTCGTTGTGGCTGGCGGCCAACGAGCAGAAAAGTACATCTGGAAATACAACTACGATGATGATCATGATGGTATCGAACAACTGACATTAATAAGTGGAGGTGCCGTGACCGAGTGGTCTAAGGAAGATCTGAGGATCGGGGGTTCGATTCCCGGCACGACACTTATGCCCTCCAGCAAGGCATTTTATCCACATTGCTGTTTTATCTTACATCAAATAAATGCTATATATAATTATCAAATAAATGCTATATGCATTATGAATATAAAAAAATGGACCAGTTTTTACGTTTCACACACAATCAACTCTCGGTTTTTTTTGTTCTGAAAATTTCACAAAATTTTTTAACATGTTTCAATAATTTTTGCCAATAGCATATACATCTTTTCAATTATTAATGGGGGCTGAGCACTAGCGTACCTACGGGGGGCAGTCTGCCCCCCCCCCCCGACGAGCCACAACCCATGCAAAGGATGTATCCCTGTCCCCCTGACGAGCTTGAAAGACCTTTTTTTTCTGCTTGTCAAATTTTTGTCTGGTACAAAATCCTTTATTTGTGATTGAAGACTTTTTTTTTTTTTTTTTTGTTGCTTGTCAAATTTTTTAGCGGACGGTTTTGCCCCCCCCCCCCTGTGGAAAATCCTAGGTACGCCACTGGGGCTGAGCATTATAAAACACTAGCTATATCAATGAATAACCCATTTTCGGTAAGGAATTGTTGGCCTTTTCAGAATTCACCCTTCTTATTGTTGATGATGTTGCATGTCGAGCCCTTTGGAATAATCCAAAAATTAAAATGAATAATAATGTAACGTTTTTCAAGTCTTGGTGTGCTAAGGGGGTGCGTTTTGTTAATGATATATTGGGAACAGATGGAAAATTTCTCTCATATTTTGATTTTCAACGCAAATACAATGTGCAAGTCAATTTTCTTCAATAGTATGGCCTGGGCAATGCTATTCGATATGGTTTGAATATAATAAATGTAATACCTACTTCATGTACTATTCCAGAAGCACTGCTTTTGCTAAAGTAAAAGAAAAAAGTTGTGCTCATATTTGAAATATTTTTTTGAAGTACAAGTTGAAAGAATGTGAAAGTCTCACCAAATGGAAACAAACTTTTGACTTTGACAACTCTATATGGAGGCTTTACTACCAAATACCTTTTTATTCAATTGCTGATGTAAATATGAGGTGGTTTCAGTTCGAAATAGTGAATATAATTATTTTATGAAAGATGCTTTGTTACGATTTAAATTCGATACATATAACTTATGTACTTTTTGTTATAACAATAAAGAAACTATTATGCATGTTTTTTTTTGTTCTTGTGCCCATCACACAAACGAAATATGGTCACAACTCGAACTTTAGATTTCTCTTAATAATTTACATATCAACATTTCAAACCAGAATAAATCATTCGGATTTTATGGAAACAATAATGGTGCTCGTAATTGTATTTTGATAATCATCAGAAAAGAAATTTTTGCAGCTAAATGCAAACACTGTTTTCCAGTTTTCGACCATATTTTGTCTTAAATAAAATCTTATTATGGTATGGAAAAAATATATATATGAAAGAAATCTGAAAGAAAAGAAATTCATAAAAAGGTGGTCATCTTTTACTTTATTATATTAAGTTTCTCAGATATCATTCTCTGTAAAATATAGCACTTGTAAGGATTAACTTTTCCATTGCAATGTGATTTTTTTTTTACAAATGTTATGACAATTCCATGGAATATTGTACATGTTAAAATTCTGTGTCGTATACTGTGTTAATTATTCAATTGGTATTGTTGAAAAACATGTATTATATTGATTTTGAATAAATTAAGGAACCCTGATGTGAAAGAGTTCAAAATAAATAAAAAAAACTCGGTTTTTTTAAAGGGGGGGGGGGGGGTGAGTTCGGACCTCAGTCTATATATATATTTTTTTTTTATTGCAAATTTTTTTTTACCGAAATCGCAGCAAACACTCGTGTGAATTTATGCCGAGAAAACAACTGTGTAATCGTTTTCGACTCTTTATTTGATTTGCATGTATAATGTTAACCCAGATGTCTATGATAATAAATCAATTATGGTATTACTGGCACTTGGATGAATGTGTGTGTGTGTGTGTGGGGGGGGGGGGTAATCTGCGACTCCAGACAAGTTGGTATTAACAGAATAATGAAAAAAAAGTTAATACGGCAAGTAGGTGGGATAATGCATGGGTTTTCAATATTTGAATGAAAGATTTGTTGTTTTCTTTTCGTTTTGATAACGATTAAATGTCGTTTTTGTATTCTCTTATCCTTTTGCTAACGATTATTTAGTTCACCCATTATACATGACATTTCCTCTTCGATCCTTTTTTTGAGAATTTTTTTAAACGAGAGCGTTGTTGGCTCAGTCGGTAACGCGTCGAACCAAAGATCGTGGGTTCGAGTCCACCCCGGGCGGATGACTGAAGCCAGTGCGTTGTGTGTAAACGTCTCTCCCATGTTTTATAGATGCAGGCTATGTTTCAATGGAAAACACTCCGTCCCTTGGATAGGACGTTAAATGGAGGCCCCGTGTAGAGGAGAGTCACCACCTTTGCGCTTTAAGAACCCACTGCACTATTCGTATAAGAGTAGGGGGAAACCCCGGTGTATAGTGGTCCACCTGCACTCCCCCAATCAGTTATAAGGAAAGACCTGCGGGTCATAGTGATTCAGTTCGCTTTTCGCCTCCCAGGCACAGCTAGGTGACGCCAAACAAATAATAATAAGAATAAAGAAAAGTAGTAAAAGTATTGTTCAATATGATAATGCTGAATCATAGGAAAAAAGGAAAAGACAACAAAAGTAGTTTGGTCTCAACGTCTCATTGAGAAGAAAAGTATCGCGGAGACCTCTCTGCGATCTCTCGGTTGACAATTGACCACAAAAAGAAAAGAAAAAACAGTACAAGAAATAGACAGCGACGTCGCCACAATGCGTCCAAAAAATATTTGCACATTGACGTTTCAGAAACGTCTCCACGTATGAGCCATTTAATAACAGCGACGTCTCTTCGACGTATTTTCAATCTCCAGTAGACAACTGTGATGTCGTAAAGTTAGAGTTAAAGTAAAACAGAAAATATGTATATCTTGCAACCATCATTCGTTGCGGCAACGTAGTTGAGACGTATTTACAACTACAGAAGGCTTAATTTCCTATTGCAAATGTTTAGCTTATATCTAATGTCAAAAACCAAACATTAATTTGGTGCATTACGAAAAAAAAAGAAGCAAGGAAATATGTACTCACACGAATTGTTTTTTTGTCAATATTTGTCATCACAGTACGGTATAAACGCATATGAGATTTTAGAAATATGTACATTTTTAATCTGACCAGCTAGCTCTGTTACCTGTTCAATATAATAAGCCTGCGTCTACAACTTACAAGTGAAAGCAGGCGAAGTGACCCAGGAATTAAGTCCAGTTTAATTCTTTATCAAAATGGGTCTACATCATAATTTTTTGCGATGATATAGCATGGTATTTGGTATCATTATTTTGAAGTATATGATTCATTTTAAAAGAATTGACATCTGCAGGGTGAGCAATGAATATGTTTCTAATAAAATGAGAAAGGGAGAGCCCATGAGTTGCATGTCTTTGATCACCTCATACATTACAACGTCCGTGTAACGTCCGTTATTCTTAATCGGAATGAGCTGCTCCTCGCCAGTGCATGGTATATCATGAAAAAACCCACTACGCCAGGGGAAAGGGGTGTAATTTCGCCCCTCCCCAGAGGGTTTTTGTGCCCCCTTCCATCTAGATTTACCACTACTGCTCGCAGATTCCCTTCTACTTTATAAACCAACTATGTATCCGACTGGACTTCCCCTCCATGCAATGAAAATCAGAATAATTATCACAGAAAAGAGAATATATTAGTTGGAGGTGAAAAGATGTTTGATCTTTGAAGAAAATGACAAGCAACCCCCCCCCCCCCACACACAGACACACACACACACATACACAAGCCACCTATTCATGGCTATGTCATGCATGTATGCGGAGGTTGATCTGGGTGCCTAATCAGCAAGTACGATCGCCTTTGACGCCCTCAATTTTGTAATAATTCTTGACAGACTTCGAGACTACCCGCCCTCGTTTGAGGCACCTTATTCTTCCGATTCGCCTCCAGCCCACCCCCACCCTAGTAAGAGAGATCTTCAACGTTATGTTTTCTGAGAAATTACTGAGAAATTCACTGAGAATTAATCTCATTCCCAAATTCTTTTTAAGAAATGAATGAACCTGTAGCCGACGAGAGCTACTTTATCTTCAAGGATTCAATCCCTTTTCATATTCAATTAAGTCCTTCGGTATCTGTTTTTAAAAATGACATAACTATTATTTTCATTGTCGAATGCCTAGACTTTTTTGGCTCTCTGTCTTCATCCCATGCGGTTAAGGTGTGTGTGTGTGGGGGGGGGGGGGTCGATTTCATGGTTATGGGTTGGCCTAATACAAGGTATCTTCCTTTTCGGACATTTCCTTTCTCGTTTTCTTTAATTCTTTTTTTGATTATGTATTTTTATTTGATATCTTGAGGAGAAATAAATGAAACTTGAAATATGGGTTAAATATGAATCAATTGCACCATATGTCCCCCGAGCCAACACTTGCCATTGCTGATGAGGCATAATTATTTTATATAATTTACACACCTTTCGCGAGTATAAAAATTTGTATACTTTGGTACACATCATTCTCAAGCCTGTTAATGTAAAAAGACACGACGAATCTAAATAGTAAAACAAATCAAAGCTGAACAATATGGTACGGTTGAAGCGAATCACATAGCCATGATAGCAATGGATTCAAAAATCTTTCTCGAAAAATGATGAGGTTAGTTAGCCCTCTCAGCAATAGTCGATATATCTGTTTGTCTTGGAAGGATTCTTGCGCCAATATTCACGAGCATGACGAGTGTCAATATTTGTACCACATCGCGACCAACACAGCATCATACACACAATGAGTCGTACCAATTTGCTCTGATTCATGAATATTGGTACAAATAATTGACAGCCGCCTGTTAATTCATGACGAAAAATCCTCCAGAAGGCGTGATTGTGAATATCGGTTTTCGTGACCGTTCAAGAGCAATATCGCAAATTCAAAGCTGAATATGTTTTATTGATTTTCTTTCGGTTCCTTTGGAGTATGAGCAAATTCTTTTACAATTTTTAAATTTTCTCGCTCATTCTTATTGTCTGTGTATACAATATGTCTGCATAATTGCTCTGAATTTACATGGCCCAAAACAAGTACCCGGGTTTTGTTACACTGTAGAAAATATTTGGTAAAAATGCTCCATGAGGGCAATTATGTGTCCAACCAACATTGGGCATATCTTTTGGGCAATTTTATTTATCCAGTGTGATGAAAATGTTGCCCATTCTAAAGGAATTGCTGCTTATTCTTTTGACCTTACTGGACAATGCTTCCCGCACTGGGTAAAATACTGGCCCAAATTGGTTGGACAAATAATCACCCTCGTGCTAGTTAAAATTTTACCCAATATTTTTTACAGTGTACCCTTACAAAATATCTGAAATGAATTGAAAAAAAAATTCCATGGATTTTAAGTTCATGCACATGGGAAATAAATGGGAAAGTAGATCGATTGTGTATAGATTTAGGAAAGCCGTCTATTATTCTTGATAACTTGTTTTCACCTTATACTGTAATGTTGGATTTCATTAGTTAGCCAGGACGCGAAATTATTTTCTCCCGGTGGCATAATGGGCCAAAAAAATGAGAGAGAGAGAGAGAGAGAGAGAGAGAGAGAAAGAGAGAGAGAGAGAGAGGGAGCATGGGGTCGCGAGTGAGCGAACATTTTGAACTCGATAAAAAGTCAAATCTAACTTTGCAATATATTTTTACACTCAAAGTCAAGAAATAATATATTAGAAATAATTATTTTCTTTCTTTTCTGTTCTATTCTTTTCTAATTCTTGTTTGTGGGAAATGGTGTAATCTCCGAGGGGATGGGGGTAAGTGCCCACACCCCTCATCTATTCACTAGTGACCTATACTCCCATTCCGTGTGCCTACTCCGAGCCGTACAGGCCTATGAATGATGAGATTCCGCATTTGTGAACGATTACATTTTAAAAAATGTTGGGCAACATACTGTTCACATAATAATTGGTTGAAACACTGTAAAAAAATGAAGTGCTAATTTAGCACTTACAGTGCTCGTATAGTGACTGCACTACGAGTGCTGATTTTTATAGTTGAAATTTTAACTAGTAAATCAGCACTCGTAGTGCTGTCACTATACATGTACAAGCACTGTAAGTGCTAAATTAGCACTTCATTTTTTACAGTGAACTTTATCAATTTCAGGGTAGTTTTGAACGTGTGCTTTGGGTGACAACTACACAGTATTGGTTGAAAACTACCCAGCGTTGGATACATTTTTGAACCAATTGTTGTGTGGACAGTATACTGTAAAAATGAAGTGTTAATTTAGCACTTGCAGTGCTTGTATAGTGACTGCACTACGAGTGCTGATTTTTATAGTTGAAATTTTAACTAGTAAATCAGCACTCGTAGTGCTGTCACTATACAAGCATTGTAAGTGCTAACTTAGCACTTCATTTTTTTACAGTGATATATGTTGCCCAAAACATTTTAAGAGTGTACGATTACAATAGGGCCTAGTCAGAATATTTTGTTGACCATGTATTTTTGTTGTTGCAATATTTATAGAGAAGAATTACTTGAGATTGTATTTAATTTGAAAGCAGAAAAGACTCCCGGTTATGATGGCATTACAAATAGAGTTGTGAAAAACATTATACATTCTCTTGCTGATCCTCTGCTTCATATATTTAATTTATCGTTGCAGCTTGGCCAGGTCCCAAAGAAGATGAAAATAGCTAAAGTTATACCCATTTTCAAGAAGGGAGACCAATTAATTACTAGTAATTACCGCCCAATATCTTTGTTAACTTCGTTCTCAAAAATTCTTGAAAGGATAATTTATAAAAGGACAGTTGCTTTCCTTAAGAAATATAGTATTATATGTGATAATCAATTCGGTTTTAGAGAAAAACATAATACAACTCATGCTATATTGACATTAATAAATAAAATATCTACTTCTTTTGACGATTCTGATCACACCGTAGGGTTATTCCTCGACTTCTCAAAAGCGTTTGATACAATAGATCATGAAATACTATTATGTAAGCTATCAAATTACGGTATCAGAGGGACAGCTTTACAATGGTTTAGGAGTTATCTTACTGATAGAATTCAGTTTGTTACAGTAAATGAATCAGAATCTCCAACAAGGCCAGTTTCCTGTGGAATTCCACAAGGTAGTATTCTTGGCCCTTTGCTATTTGTACTTTATGTTAATCATATGAAAAATTCATATCATGTTCTCTCATTTATTCTCTTTGCTGATGATTCCAATATTTTCTTTACACATCATGATCCACATGTACTTGTGAGCACTATGAATGCAGAATTTAAAAAAGTAACAAACTGGATTAAAGCCAACAAACTGTCATTGAATCTGCAAAAAACCAATTATATGCTTTTTAGTCATTCATTGAAACATCTACCGCATCAAATACTTTTAGATAATACTGAAATCAAAGAAGTGCAAACAACAAAATTCTTAGGTCTTATATACTATTGATCACAAGCTTACGTGGAATGCTCATATCAACAATATTTGCAAAACTGTGGCAAGAAATATTGGAGTAATCAATAAGCTTAAAAACGTTCTTCCAGCACAGGCGCTATCCATGTTGTATTGTGCATTAATTCTACCATATCTTAATTATGGAATTTTGGCATGGGGTAATGCCTCTCAAACGAGACTCAATAAAGTCTTGCTACTTCAGAAAAAAGTACTGAGAATAATATGCAATATGTCCTTGAGAGCTCATACAGATGAATTGTTTCGTCATAAACGTATCCTTAAAGTCAATGACCTGTACCGCTTGCAACTATTCCAATTCATGTATCAGCTAGATAGAAATAGTGTACCTAATGTCCTACAAAAGAAATTTATGAGAAACAATACTTTACATTCATATAATACGAGACATTCAAATGACTATCACTTACTTAAAAGTAGAACAGTATTTTCTAGCAAAACTGTATTTTTCACAGGACCAAAACTATGGAATTCTCTGGACAGAGTAATAAAAGAGGCAGCTAATCTAAACCGATTTAAATTACTCATCAAAAAAATTATTCTGAATTCTTATTGATTCAATCAAATATTTTGTGAACCTCATACTTACCCACGGTAGTATTGATTATTTTAAAGTCAATATTTACTTTTGTATATAGTGTAAATTTCATTTGTGTTACAGTGTTTATATATAATTTTATAGAATTTTGCTGATTATTTTACTCTACTTATATCATATTACCCTTGTATAAAATTTTGATAGGGGGTCTACATTTTACAAGCTTTGCTTTTTAGTAGGCCCCTCCACTTTTTTCATTTCATTGCTACGTTTCAATCCTGCATGTGTTATGCATTTTTTCAGTGTTAAAATGATTTATTATAAATGTACTTTGATGATTGTGGAATATGTATATATCAATAAATAAATAAATAACGACGATCATACGCGGCGATCCCCGGTGACGGGGTTTTGTTTTTACAATAATTTCTAAATGTTCTGTTTATGGTAATTTCCATAGGAACTCGGCAGACAGTTTTTGCTGGTAAACGCCAAGCTGGTATATAACCAATTACAAAAAAAAAATTACAGGAAAAAAAATAGTTTAAATTTAAACAGGCATAGTACCTGTAGACGACATATATTGCTCTCGGTCTTTTTACCAAAGTGGAGACAATGGCAGAGCGGGGATTAGAACTCATAACCTTATGGTCATGAGTCCAATGCTCTAACCACTAGACTTTAGCTACACGACCCGATGTGCGTTTCATAAAGATGACATCCTTTTTCTATATATTTTTTCGTTATAGCGTTTACAAAGTCACGTGGACAAGGATTACCTCGGCGCCCTCGACAAGGCATTCAAGGTGATCCCCAATCCCGAAAGGTTTCTGAAACGCAACAGGTCACGATGCCTCCGTTGTGCCGTGGTCGGAAACTCGGGGAATCTGAAGAACAGCAGCTACGGGACCCTCATCGACACGCACGATGCAGTCGTAAGGTTGGTAAAAATTTCCGTTACAATAACAGATCATGCCGTGCTGAGATAACGTTTCTGCCAGTTCTATTAGTATACTGTTTTCGAGCCAAAAGAAAAGCCGTTTTGAAACATGTTTATAGTCTGTAAGAATACGACTATATGTTGCCAAACGACTTTTTGTTATTTGCTTGATATTAACATATTTTTAACTATCAAAGCCGTTTTCGAAATATGTTTATAGTCTACAAGAATAAGATTATAATTTTGTTGCCAAACGACTTGTTGTTATTTGCTAAATATTAACATATTTTTAACAATCAAAGCCGTTTTCGAAACATGTTTATAGTCTATAATAATAAGACTGCGTGTTGCCAAACGACTTTTTGTTATTTGATAAATATTTTAACAATCAAATATGGTAACCCATGTGACATGATATAGCATATCAACCATGGTAGCCTAGCCTAGAACGTTATCAAGGATTAAAATAAGAGGCAGAGAGTGTGGATAATTTTTACCCCAAATTTCTTGGACAACAAAAAGTTTTTAATTCTGAAGAGAGCGTAGCACTTTTCAGAAGGCTGTAAGCATTGATGGCACATTTGGTGGGTGCAATGATGGCGGAGGGAGGGGCGTACAGTCTGTGACCCCTTGATCCCGGTCTGATGAAAGCATAGTGAGTTCGGGTTTGACATAATGATAACCATGAAATAAACATTGAATAGCTATCTGTACACTGAAATAACTCCGAAGCAATACATAGTTGCTGCAGCGAATTTCGAAAATGAGAGTCGTAGTGACTATTCGAAGGGGGGGGGGGCAGTAAAGGAGAATCCAGGCATGGATCTATACTTCATGATACAGGTTTGTGCATAGTGTTGTTCTGGAAATTAAACTATGAAACTGGAAATGTGCAAGGAAACAAAGCGAGCACGGAAAAAAATAAGTAATTCATAATTGGTTGGATTATAAATGAATTCTACGAAAAGTCATGTTGTTATCAAATAAAATGGTTTAGCTAAAAACACCAAGGTACCAGAGTTAAAGTTTCAAGAGGATTGTGAAATCGGGGATATTGGAGCAACATCCTATCACATAGAACCAGTATCGATTTCATTGAAGGTTCGGTAACAAATGCCATCGAGACCATTTCGTAAGATCCTCTGAAGAAGGCCGCCCGAATCCAGCGTTCACAGATTGTTCGTAAGTTCGCAGCTTGGTAGATAGTCATGTCCAAGATTGTGTTCATGTCGTAAAGTCCCCCCCTCTCTCTCTCTCTTACGTAAGGCTATCATTATGAACGTTGTAATAACATCGAAAGAACCATTTTCAAGAATTTTAGGGTCGAGAGGCAATTCTAGAAGCCTTGAATGCTAACGATGATCGTAAGAACGCCTTAAGATGTTCATAAATTATAAAGGGCTGTAACGGCCGTACGAATGGATATTTTTACGGCACTCTGACGAACTTACGAACGACTCTTGGCGTTTGTAAGGATCGTAAGGGACTCGTAAGGCATAGAGGTACAACAATTCTCAATACGTGCTACGAGATTAGCTATGTTTTTGCTAAAGTTGGTAAATATTCTGAAACCGACGAATATCTCGATCTATATACAAATTTCCACGAACTCCAGAATTCGTACGACAGTGAGATTCACACGAATGCATCGTTCGTACGAACCATTGTGACTGTATGGCACCATAACTTTACGAAATACCTGCTTCATAAAAAAATGTTTTTATGCAACTAAGCAACTAATCTATGGGGAAACATTTCCATCTCATGGAAATTCTTGAGTCTTTTTGACTGATAAAACGTGGAATTTCAGGGATTTTACCCAAGTGAATAATATTTACATTTCTGGATCCCGTAACACAAAGGTTTACAGTTGATTGCAAATATGAAGCAACGATTCTGATTGGTTCCTGGTCAGTATTGTGAACAAAATGCGTGCACAAAGATGATCTTGATTGGCAATTGCCACAGAGTGATTGATTGCGAACTACTTATTGTGACGAGGTCCTGGATTTCCTATGTGACCTCGGGATCAGAGATCTAAAGGTCAAGCTCACAATACGTGTGTCTGAAAAAAAAAAGATTTGTCAAATCAATGATTTGTGTTTAAGTCGACGGAGGAGGAAGGAGGGGTAAGTGGGGGGGGGGTGATGTAAATAGAACGTGGAATGGTAAGTCAGAGGTGGGAGGCGACGACGATATCATGTCCGAGCATCATGTTACAAAAATATGAAATTTTTTGTTACATTATTGTTATTGTTTATCATGTACGGTGATATGTTTTGTCAATAAAAATCAACTCCTTTTGCTTTTTTTTTTTTGGGGGGGGGGAGGGGGTATTTTTGCATTGAACTATTGGAAACACTATCCTCGTTTTTCCAGTTTATAACGTTTAATTCTTTTCTGTTTTTCGTGGTGCAGAATCAATCGGGCAAAGGTGAAAGGCTTTGAGAAGGACGTGGGGAAGAAAGATTCCTATCGATTGATGTACCCAGAAAGCTTCACAGACATCACTCCAGAGACAACCTTTGTTTTGCTCGGCTTCAAGGTGTTAGATCTGAATTGGGCCCGAAGTGCGATTACGACAGGCCAGATCAAAAAGTATGTTTACACGCGACAACGAAGGAGATGATGATGATGGTGATGATAATGATAATGTTGATGATGATGATTATGATGATCAGTGGCGTACCGTGGGTCACGGCATTGGGGGGGCACCAGCAAAAATTTTGAGTCACTTAGTGAGCGCGCGAAGCGCGCTCAGTTGTCAGGTATACTGACCTAATAGAGACATTTTAAGGAAGCACTTGTAGTCATTGTATTATTAATAGCATACGCATATCAGTAATCAAATAATGCGAGCGCGAAACGCGAGCTGAAAATGTTTGATATTCAGACCTAAAAAGGGACATTATAATTGATTTTTTGTAATCATAATACGTACTTGTCTCGCTAAACAATGCGAACGCGAAGCACGAGCCGAAATTTTTGTATATATTGACCCCAAACAGGGAGATCTTAAGGACTATATTTTAGGAATCTCTTAATAGTATACATATGTCACCACAGTGATCTAATGCGAGTGCCAAGCGCTTGCTGATTTTGTTAGAATTACATTTAAACACATATGAAGCACTTGTAGTCATTGTAATCATGAATCACATACGCATCTCACTAATCAAATATTGCGAGTGCGAAGCGCGAGCTGAACATTTAGGAAATTCAGACCTGAAGAGGGGCATTTTAAGGCTTCTTTGTAGGAATTCACGAAACCATACGTATTTCACTAACCAAACAATGCGAGCGCGAAGCGCGAGCCGAAATTTTTGTATATATTGACCCCAAACAGGGAGATCTAAAGGACTATATTTTAGGAATCCCTTAATAGTATACATATGTCACCACAGTGATCTAATGCGAGTGCCAAGCGCTTGCTGATTTTGTTAGAATTACATTTAAACACATATGAAGCACTTGTAGTCATTGTAATCATGAATAACATACGCATCTCACTAATCAAATATTGCGAGTGCGAAGCGCGAGCTGAAAGTTTAGGAAATTCAGACCTGAAGAGGGTCATTATAAGGTTGTTTGTAGGAATTCACGAAACCATACGTATTTCACTAACCAAATGATGCGAGCGCGAAGCGCGAGCTGAAAAGGGGACATTTTAAGGACTGATTTTAGGAATTCATTGAGAGGAGACATATCTCACCAATCTACTGATGCGAACGTAATCACGGACAGGAAATGTTAGACCTTAAATGGGGCAATCACTTTAAGTAGTTATGAATAAGGAAGCATTTGTCACTATATAAAAAAATATATATATATTTGGTGTATATTGACTTGAAAACAGGAGGTTTTCGTACAACAGGTTTATATATCTCGTTAAACAGACAATGCGAGTACCAGGAACAATGAAGACATAGCCCCTGAGCAAATTATGTTTCATAAAGTTATGATAAAAATGTTTCCTATGTAATATAACATAACATGATTATAATATAATATACCATTACAGTGAATAATAACCTCTTCTTTCCCACTACGTTCCTCTTCCCTTCTCCCTCTTTTTCTCCTTTTCCCCGTTTTTTTTTTTTTTGGTCAGATGGTTGGGGGGGGGGGGCACGTGCCCCCCATGCCCCCCCCGTAGTTACGCCACTGATGATGATGATTATTATTCTTACGATGGAGGTGATGGTGGTGATGGTGGTG
Source organism: Lytechinus pictus (assembly GCF_037042905.1). Lineage (NCBI taxonomy): Eukaryota > Metazoa > Echinodermata > Echinoidea > Temnopleuroida > Toxopneustidae > Lytechinus > Lytechinus pictus. The sequence continues at coordinate 50,195,023 of NC_087246.1, forward strand.
GTGAAGATGATGATGATGATAATGACGATGACTATAATGATGGTGGTAATGGTGGTGGTGGTGGTGATGATGATGACGATGATGATGATGGAAATGATGATGATGATGGTGATGATGATTATGATGATGATGATGATGATAGCGATGATTAGTAGTAGTAATGGTAATGATAACGAGCATGATGACTCTTTACATAATAAATATAATATTAGTTATAATGACAATATAATAGCATTAATACTGATACAAATCACAATAAACATGATTAGAACGACGATAATGATATCAGCAATTATTTGGAAATTACGAGCATAATAGTGTTAAAATAATGGATTGACATGTACTATCTCAATCAAAGTAAAAGGAATGAATTTCAAACTCTAAGTTGTCATTTTTTTTTCGCCCGAACAAAGTCTTCCCACTTCTATCACAAATAGGTTCCCAATGTCCTGTTCATAGTAGGGTTGTTGATTTATAATTGGTTGCACTCACTGGCGTTCAGATGGGGGGGGGGGGGGGGGCCTTCGGGGGCCATAGACCCCCCCCCCCCCAAAAAAAAAAAGGGTTCAAGGACCAAGAAAAAAGGGAGAAAAATAAAGAAAAAGAAATGGAACTGGGTAAAATATGACATTTTTCAAAATATTGTAACAAATTCTATCACAAAATATGATAATGATTTTTTTAAATCAAAATGTCTTTTTTGTCGTTCGATTCGCTCACTCGCAGATTTTGTTTTCAATTTGCCCCATACGTCATGTCTGCCCCCCCCAACGCTACTGATTGCACTGATCTTTTTATGGAATCACTTGAACAAATCAAATTTAAGATCAATCGCAAGACTTTGTGTTACAAACCCCAAAATGTGATGTCTTAATGCATGACTTCCCTTGCTCAGTCTAATGTAGACCTACATGTACACCCAATAATGGATCATGGGAGAAAGGTGGTTCCACTCTCCATATTAATTCAATTTGGCAATAAGATGGCGCTGTTCAGTATTTTATCATTCTTATTGTCTTATATTCTGTTTTATTTTTCCAGGACTTACACCAGCGTAAAAGCAAAAATCAAAGTAGCCCCTTCGAAGGTAAAGTATTTCAACTGCTAGCAACTAATTACAGAGATGTTTAATTCTTATATATTGGTGTTTGATTATACTCTATCATTGTATATATACACTTTTTAGTTGTGTTTCCCTTTTAATCTAATATATTAGGGATAAAAATATCTAATTTTATGAACAACTTACACCAGGTTATTTTTTTCTTTCAGGGTGGTACCGTTTTAGAGTAAGTGATATATATAATACTGCATGCTAGAGATTTGCCAATCACATTGTGACGATTAATATTATGAGGCTCTACAATTTCCTGTTTCCTGATACTGATTTACCTGATTTATTACCTTAAGGTTTAATGTGAAAGGAAACATGGATTACCTGTGAGCCAGAAATCAAGAGCAAAATACAAACCACTTCCAGCATCACACGATTGGTTATATCGTAGGAGGAGTATTGGTTTAGTTGTGTAATATTGTTTAAGTGCAATACTAGAATTAAAAAAAAAAAACAGGCTCAGGCGCATACGCAGGATTTTTCGAGGGAGGGAGGGGGGGTTCGACTGAAAACCTGCGACGGAGCGTAGCGTCCGAAGGAAGAGGGGGCAGGGGCAGATCCATTTTTGCCAATAGGAGGGGGCGGAAACATACTTTTATCAACATTTACCCAGATCGGCCACTAGAAGAGCAAAAAGCAGGGGTCATTTTAGGGGGAGAAGGGGTAGTCCTAAAGACCGAAGTTTAAGAATGTTTTAGCTCTATTCTTACAAATATGACATGGTATCCCATGAGGAATAAATAGCGGATGGGGGGTTGGAATTTGTCCCCCTTTTCCTGACAATTGTTTTTGCGTAATATTTTACCAAATTTTATTCGGCATAGTGATTTTACTAAGAAGCTGCTAGTTCAACAATGCCTTCTTTACTTCAAATGTTTAAATTAATGATTAAGTTGATTATTTCTTAACTCTTGCCATATTGTGTGCCTTAATTTTACCAGATACTTTTCTACAACCCGACTTTGATGCACCATATTCATAAAGAATGGATCGACGGTAAGGGGCGCTATCCATCTTCTGGAACTTTGGCCGTTTTCTTCGCTCTTCAGTTTTGCGATGAGGTAATGCGATTGGTTTGAATGAATTTGTATTTATTTCCGTCGAAAATTGTGGTTAGGCTGTAGCCCTTCACTTTACTTTGGATATCTAAATTAACCTATTCGATTTTTTAAAACTCTTTCTCCCCTCTATCCTCCCTCTCTCTCTGTACATGTGCCACACCTAAAACATTGACAACAATAAAGTCCCGGTATATAGGTACTCGCTGCCCCACATTTGGTTTCTATGAAATAATTAATTTTCCCTAAGATCTTTAATTCCACTTCTATGCAGAAAGTCACTCCTCATCCTCTGAACCGCCCTACTCGCAATTCTAAAATTCTTCCAATCAGTGCAAGATTTTTAAAGATGAGGGACGGCGCAAGGATTTTTTTAGTCAGGTGGATGGGGGAGGGGATGGAAGGGGGTTGGACAAGACAAACTATTAAAGTGACGTTATTTTCCCCTCAATTGAATATTAATGAGTGAACTGTACCTGCAAGGCGATGTAGCCAACACGCTGTTTATCTTCCTCTTTTTAATATGTCCGTCCTCGACTCCTCATAATAAAAATAAAGGTCTTATAGTGCAATTTTTGCATGATTAATGAAAACGAAATTACAGCAGTTAGTGAAGAAAGTGAGTTTTCATCTTTACCTCCATCCTATCCACCTTGCAGGTGAGTGTATTCGGTATGGGGGCGAACAGCAAAGGATACTGGGATCATTACTGGGAGGCCAACGATGGCTCGGGAAACTCGGCATTCCTCAAGACACACGTTCACAACTCCGATCACGAGCTCGAAATCCTCAAGAAACTGGCAGAGGAAAGGATCATCAAGATGTACCAGGGGGTGCGATAACCCACGTGACCTCTTTTATGGTATCTGGATCCCGTTGAATGAAAGGTTACTGTTATGGTAACTTTGCCATCCACTGGTAACTACCATGGCAACAATGCTCAACAGCCAATCAGAATCGAGGACTCTGTGAAAAATACCATTGGTGGGTGTTTCGTAAAGCCGTTCGTAAAGTTCCGCCTGAATTTACGCACGACTGGAACATTTTCTAAGGTGCAAAGTCAGTAACATAGTGTCTTAGTGATATATCATTTAGCAAAAGAAAGGATCACCAGTCATTCGTAGTTTACAACGGCTTTGTGCAACACCCACCAGGTGTTTCCATAAACATTACCCCACCTTTTTCTGACGCCACTTTCCTGACACTCCATTTCCCCTTTCACTTTGGCAGTGTTTTCATTCTGTTGTTGCCCCCTCTGAAATGAATATTCATCATCAGAAAAAGTGGGGTCATGTTATGGACACACCCAATGATATTCCACTTTCATCTTATAACCGTTTGGGGGGAAAATCGCCTTAATAAAAAAAAAAATAATGTAAGAAGCCGTGTTGGTTTGTGTCTCCATAAAAACAAGAAACCATACCACATCTTCTTGTACTTGTAATCACGTTTCGTCATGTTAATCATGAATTGAATTGAATTGAATTTATTAGAACGTCACTGGAATTCGCCAAAATTTTGTTCAAAACAAGAAGTACAAAATAATACAAAACAAATATATACAGTTCAAGGAATATAGGCAGATAAACAAAAGCAAAATAGTATGTTTCACGTTTATTATCAAATGTGGCAGGTAGTGTATGAGCCGGGGAAAGCACGCACACACACAACACAACAAACACACTCAACAAAAAAAGATACAGGTGCTGATTCGAATCCAGCTGGTCAAATCTGATATAATTGGAAATGTTAGAGACGGTCCAGTTTCACAGTCCTCGTCAGAATTCTCTATTATTATTTTGGGGGTCAATTTTGTGTCAGTAGATTCAGCTGCTATTCACGAAATGATGCATATTCTATTGTTTGTTGGCTGCCTGCCATAGCAACACCAAAAAAGTGACCAAATTATTAGTAAAGGTTGGGCAAACCTTTTATAGGACTTATGTGTGGGTCAGTTCGGGGGAGCGTTTCATCAACATTTTCATCCGACAAGTTACTTGATATTGATTGGCAGAGGAGCACTGTTACTATGGCAACTGTCGGATACAAAATCCGACAAGTCTTTTCATGAAACGCTCCCCATGTAGGGCGGCTAGGGCCTCGTAAAACAAAGATTTATGATTCCGTACACTGTAAAAAAAATGATGTGCTCATTTAGCAATTACAGTGCTTGTAAAGTGACTGCACTACGAGTGCTGATTTTCTAGTTTAAATTTGAACTAGAAAATCAGCACTCGTAGTTCAGTCACTATACAAGCGCTGTAAGTGCACTTAATTTTTTACAGTGTAGTGCTGGTGCCAATACACATCTTTCACTTTATATTCATAAAAAAAAAAATCAGTATGTTTAGTGTACAACACTGTTAAAACGTTGTTTAAATTCTTAAGCATGTTGTTTTAGCCCGTCACTTTAACCAGGGTTGCTAAAACTTTTTAACAAGAGGTGTAAATGTTTAAAGTGGTGGTTAAATCTTTTAAACACGTTGCTAAAAACTTGCTTAAAAGTTTAAACAATAATTGTTAGAGTGACAGGCTTAGTATAATCTATGAGTACTTCAGCTTCCAAAAATCAATCCGGAGCATTATTGCTTTTCACAGAAGGTGCATTGATTTCTTCAAAAAAATCTACAAAAATCACATAATGTATTTCATTACATTAGGTAGAAAAAAACCTTCCATATAATTATTCTTCCATTTCCATTTATCTTAAACCAAAGCGGAGGTTTGAATGTTGATATCGCCATGATGAATAAGGGAAATTACATTGTGAACAAAAAGATTTATAAAACTATTCGTGGCCTTTTCTTGATCACCATTTTTTATTTGACTGGTGCTCTGACAAAAATCAGACTTAATTTTCTATCAACCTTATAAAATTAACAAACATTTCTTTGCATCCATATGTTGATATCGCCATGATGAATAAGGGAAATTACATTGTGAACAAAAAGATTTATAAAACTAGTTGTGGCCTTTTCTTGATCACCATTTTTTATTTGACTGGTGCTCTGACAAAATCAGACTTAATTTTCTATCAACCTTATAAAATTAACAAACATTTCTTTGCATCCAGATGCTCGTTTGCAATGAGAATTTCGATTAACAGTGGTTGAAATTCAACTTTAGCTTATAGTCTTAAACCAATATGAAAATGTTGAAATATAAGATGATATATTATACATTTCTCATATAGGATTTTTCGAAAGTGTAAATCTTTTTATACGTACTGTATAGATATTTAAACTTTTTTACGATACGATATTTAACAATCAAACTTTCACATAATAATTTTTCTGATTTTTTTTTCTTTTGAACTAACTTTTCATGCGGATTGGTATTCCCTTTTCAGATTATGGAATGAAATTGGATAGTTATTATGTAGTTTAGGCTGATGTGAAAAGGGGAGGGGGGTTACGGGGCTTCGTCATGTTTTACGGTATTTTATTTTTAGATTGATGTTGAACCTTGAACATGAATATAATTATGTGTATACACCATTGTTTGATGTATCAAGCATTGTTTGTTATTTGGAGTTTCTCCTTTGTTTCCATCACGTTTATTTATATTTGGTATTGTAATATTCTCGTTATGATAGTTATAATAGACTCATCACCTGCATTCCATCGTGTAAGTACTGCTAAATTCGTACTCATATTTAAGTATCTTTGTATCATTGCATAACATAACTTGAAAAAGTCTTGTATGAATGTCTAAAAGAATTTATTTTATTGTAGATTTATACATGCATTATGACAAAAAATATAGAGCATTAAGATCAAAATGACATATTATTATATTCATCCTGAAGATAAATCACATTTCTGATGTCGCTTTTATAATAATTTTATTCATAGTCTTTCGTTAAAGAATTATTTGTTTCATGCATTGTTGTATCTTTGAATTGATTTGAAATAGTAGATAGTCATGTGCTGAGTGAAATCTGTTTTGCAATAGAATTTAAAATGATTCTTCATGTAATTCTCAGTAGAAAAATTCGATTTATTCAGTCCTATATATATATTGCGTTAAATATTCTTGCTTGCATGGTTTTATATAGAATTATAATGATTGTGACAATGTTATTATGAATTCAATTGTACACTGAAATAATTCGTACTACTATTGCTATGATTGTAAGATATTTTATCAATATTTATCTTGCCAGTTTATAGCTTTCCGAGATCAGTTTGATTTTTATGAAATTGTGCAATATAATGATGACAATCACACAATCTATAACTATAAAGGGATAATAATGACAATTCTCTTTATATTTATTTTGAATTCACCTTTGTTAATTGCAGCTTGTGATATTTACTAATAATTGCATAGATGGTACTGAAGCAAAGTAACCAATTTTCAGTTCATCTAAAGAAAAAACTAATCAAGATTTTGAAATTATATGGGAATGTTAAAATGTGTACAAACAGAAAGAATTAAAAATGTGGTTCTTTTATCAACATATCGAGCTTATCGCTTCTTCATGACGTATTTAGACAGCAGGATTGGAGATTAAAGGCAAATTCAAGAACACGTTCATTCAAATAATAAAAGAATTAAACAATCATAATAACACTGATTTTTCATCAGAATATGATGTAAAATGATCATGTTACAACATTTGAAAGTTTTGCTTATTTTAAGAATAGTTTTGCACGTCCTGGTTTGTATGCAACTGATGAAGCCGGTAGTGTTACACCACGGACCCACACTGTTAAAAGCGGAGTTTGCAACAACAACAATAAAAAAAACCACACACCCCAACAAACAAACAAACAAACAGAAGATTTTAGAGAAAGAACAGAATCATTATTTTGTTATAACAGGAAATTTCTATACAATTCAAAAGAAGTAGTCTGTTTTAAAAAGGGGGAAAATATGGAACTCTATTGAGGTTTCATTCAAGACGTATATACAAATTTCTGTAACTTTACACAATGCACGTATATGAGATTATACACAGTTGCAGTAAGATTACAGTTTCTTGAGACTGTGCTGCAGGAACTTCTGTTTTTAAGGAGAATTTTTTAACAGTGTATGAGGTCACATATTCATTATTTATTGTGTACACTCTAAAAACACTGAGTAAAAATTTACCCAATATTTGGTAGAAAGGGAACATGCATGTTTGCTGGGTAATCCCCCCCTATTGGGCAAAATGCATGTTTTAAGGGTAAATTTCAACGCAACATTGTGCAAAATTTACACAGTATTTAGTATCTTTTACCCAACAAATGTGCATGTTCCCATTTTACCCAATATTGGATACATTTTTTAGAGTGTATTTCATATCATGTAATATCAAATATTTCAATTTGTGATAGCTTTGCGTTAAAAACACACCCATCTTCGCTGATTAAAAATACACTGAATAAAGAAAAAATGAAAATACTTAATATCTCTTCTGATAAAATAAGAAAAGTAAATGTGTGACATGATCGTTCCCTCATTTGCATACCGCAAATGCCGTGCATGTTTCTTGAGAAACTACTAAAAAAATTGAAAACGTCATAACTTTCTTATATCTCGTTTTGATGAAATTAATATTATGCTATGCTTGCTAGAAGGAAATGAATATGCTTTTTTTAATTTTCTATTTTAATCCCGATTTTCATTCAACTCAAATTTATATTGGAGTAGACTTATAACCTTTAAGGGGAGTTGCCATGTATCCGGACACATTTATTTTATTTCGATTTTAGAACATGATGTTGTTTGTCGAAATATGTATAAAGTTCAAGTTCGGTTTCTTTTAAGACAAGGCAATGGGCAACGTATACATTAGGTGCCTACGTCGGGTTATTACATACTCTACTCAGGCAACAGCAATTCATTAATTTCTATTGAAAAGGTAATCTTTTATAGATCATTGCAGAAGACTACCAATCGGAAATGAAAATGACATCATCTAATTGTCATGATTGTCGATTTATATCGTGATTCAGTGTGTGCCATGAAACGAAATCAAAATGAAAGCCCTACATAAAAGTCGATAAAAGGAAAACAAAATATTTTTTTAGATTGAAAGTGCATGTCTGAATTGTGTCATTTGTCATCTCGTGCTGTGCACCAATGTATTCAGAAGTATAAATTGAATGAAATTGAATAAAATAAAGAATCTTAAATACTGGCGGAGAATATACCTCTATTATGTTTTTGTCAATGTAGTGCGTTTCTTGTTCAATGTTTTTTGCTTGTTAAGATAGTACTGGATCATCGAAATTACTGTAGGGTTTTTAGCTAAACACCTACTTGATGAGATTAAAATAATCCATCAGTTCAAAACAACAGCATTAATCAGGAACTCAACAGCAAACATAACATATCAGGAACAGAAGACAGAGAATAAACTAAATGGAGAGACTGGATCGTCTGTAGTGCTGTGTCTGTGCATAGATCTGTGTTTATTAAAATACTCTCTCTCTCTCTCTATTTATACCTTTTGCCTTCCCGGCCCACATCAAAGTTGTTACTACAGAAGCATAACATTATTTAAATTAACTTAAAGCTAACCAATGAAATCAAAGAAAATAGAAGAACCCAACTGAAATATAGTAATCCAATTCATAATATAAACCAAGAGGGAATAAGGAGATGAAGATGATAAAGATGTCTGTGTGATTATGTAATAATGGAAATAGAAACTAAGGAGTCCGGTGAGGGATGGAATGAGTAGAACACCTGAAGAGAGATAGAGAAGAATGAAAATGACAAAAGAGAATCAGAGGAAAGGAATTCAGAGTGGAAAGAAATGAATGGCAACTGAATATAATTAAACTCGTAGAACCTAAGTTCAGACTTCCAAGGGCAGTGCTGAAAAAAATGCAAATGAACTCAAGTCTATAGACGGAACAGAAATGTAAAACAGCTGACAAAGAAAGCATAATAGGCAGATAGGAGAGATAGACAAAAAAGAAAATCCCAAATTACTATAATACATTATATTTAAAAACGGCGTTTTCGGCAGAGCATGATAAGAAGCATCCATAACCTAGTATGACGAGAATGAAGCGGTTCGTGCGATTTATGCAGCCATACTGACATTAATGTAAATCGAAATGGATTCAAACAATACATTATAAACCAATTTACTGTGATTTTTAACGGGACTATTTAAGTGGCAATTTTCTTACCATATAATCATTTAATGCGAGTGCCAAGCGCTACATAAATATAGCCCCCCATTTTCTTAGGGGGCAATCACTTTAAGTCGGCCCTAGTATATATATATATATATATAGGCCTATATATATAGCCCCCGTGTTTTCTTAGGGGCAATCACTTTAAGTAGGCCCAAGTCATGAAAAAGAAGCATATGTCACTAGATAAAACAATAATAACTTGAAGTGCGAGGAAATATATTTGGTGTACATTGACTTGAAAACGGGATGTTTTAGTACAACATGATTATATATCTCGTTAAACAGCCAATGCGAGCACCAGGAACAAAGCAAATCATGTTTCATAATGTGAAAAAAAAAATCATTCGTGTAAGGAACAATGTCTTAATCGACTGTATAATTTTCTCTAAACAAACTTTGCTCATTATGTATTAAAAATGATTTATGCAAAACCGTCGAGTTTATTCATTTTGTAATATATTTTGTAGGACTTTGTAATGAACTGAATGAATTCATACGATAAGCAACGTTAACTCCCTCTCGAGTCGATTTCGACGGTGACCCGTCTGTGTCATGCACGCTCAGCTTTAGAAATCATTGTTCTCCGGACAGAAAACCAATATATGATTTCATCGTGAACAGATTATATTCTCGTTCAAGACCAGTAGACACACATAGTGAGTGCGATGCGTCATGTAGTAGGCTCGGAGTAGGCTTATAACAGACATTATACCACTATAGGCATTTTATCTAAGCGTGGTATCAACAACGTCGACTTGACCTTTGAATCTTCAATAATCCCCATAATCACAAGTTTTAAATGACCGACTGAACGATTCCAGCAAATATGGCGACTGCCGACTTCCTAACGCCGAATCTTGGAACACTGCTTGTCTTTGTAACCACATTCGTCCTCGTCGTAACTTTCCTCAAGAAAAGATCTCTTGCAGGCTTCAATATTCCAAAGGGACCAGCGGCGATACCCTTCTTCGGAAACATACTGTCTCTGAAAGAACATGATGGACTCCTTCGTCAGTTGCTCCAGCTGGGAAAGGAGCATGGATGCATCTACTCTCTGTATATCGGTGGGAAATTGATGGTGGTCGTCAACGGGTTGGACGCTGTGAAAGAGCTCACCACCAGAACGGGATACGACTTCGGCGATAGGAATGAGAGTCTCGTTTTTCTATCCTACAACCCCGATAGACTAGGTATGTTTCGAAGTTCCCTGTCCGTTTTGTTTTCTGAATATAATAATAATAAATAATAATGTGACCTTTAAAGCGCCAAATCCACTCTAGAGTGCTCCGAGGCGCACAAAGAGCAAGGAGATCAATAAACGAGTTTCTGAAGATTTTTAAAAGCCTCGACAGAGGTGCATTTTTATGTCTTCAGGAAGGCTATTCCACTAGTGGGGCACACATAATCAAATGATCTCTCCCCCAAGTTTTGGAAACTTTTGGAATAACAAGATAGTCCGAAGTGGACAAGCGCAAAGACGGGGCAAAGACGTCCTACTTGGGTCTGTAGTAATTGATATAAAAGAAAGACTGTATCGTGGTGCTGATCCGTGAATGTTATGAAAACCAAGCAACAAAATCTTAAAGATAATCAGAATTTTGATCGGGAGCCAATGCAGTGAATTCCATAATTATGAGAGCGTTTATTTGACAATGTGACGATGCGAGCAGCGACATTCTGGAGCTTCTGAAGCTTATATAACCGAGCCAGGGGTAGATTGCCCATGGGGTAACTATACTGATTTTCTTCACGAACTGGCTTGCGTCATTATTTTTTTTTATCATAACTTGAGCAGAAAATCAAACAACTTTAAGTTTTACGCCCCATAAGATAAGTATCAGGGAATTCACATTTAATAAATGAATTCATCCTGATTCAATTGAGAAATCAATCCCACACTTCTATGAAAAATGAGTCTTTGAGAGAGAACTCAAGACTTTTCGGGATTATACAAGTAAAGTGAGGTGAGGTCATCAACTTGCCTATCTAGCCCATGAGCTTCGATTCAATTTAAAAATAATCTGAGTGGAGTGAAATTTGTGTAGGTTTTGATTATTTTTGGGATGCCCTTTAAGCCCCTTTCACAATTAGTGGTGCGACTGCTTACAACCGTTGCGATTCTGTGCAACATATATTGTGACAAAATGATCGCAAACGATCGCAAGAGCAATTGTGAAAGCTCATTTAGGCCTACAGTATAGGCCGACTTGTTTGATTTTCTCTATATTTCAAATAATTCAAATTTTATTGTTCAAGTGGACTTGTCTTGACCGGGGTTGGTCCCTGTGTCAGTGAAGAAAAGGCCTACACGCATCACGCATCCACATCCACCTCTGACACCTATCATTTATTTTGATACAACCCAGGCTCTAACGAGTGCCAAGCGACATTTCACGATGTCTAGTCTTACGTAACAATTCTAAAAATTGATCACGTGAATAGAGGTAAACAATTAACGTACTCAGCTGACATGACGTCATTCAGACGTAAAACTTCTTTTATTGAACACAGACAAACAAAAGGTTTCTCGTCACTGAAAATGGCGACGATTGAGTTTATCACGGAGAATATTGGCACATTGCTTGTCTTCGTAATCACCTTCATCATACTCTTTACTTTCTTGAAGAGCAAGGTTGCCTTCAACATTCCCAAAGGACCAACGGCACTTCCCATCTTGGGCAATATACTTTCGCTGAAACAGCACGATGAACTTTTGAAATTGATTTTGGATTGGTGCAAAGAATATGGTTCTATTTATTCACTTTATTTCGGTAGAAGGCTGTTTGTGGTGGTGAACGGTTTGGACGCGATTAAAGAAATAACGTCTAAGACAGGATTGGACTTCGCCGACCGAAATGATTCTGTTGCCATTCGCGACTTAAACCCAAATCGAAGAGGTATCTTTCGGCCATCATCATTTTTATTATCATTCTCGTTTACGCCCTGAAAGTATTTCATCCAGAAGATTAAGCAGGGGGGGGGGGGGGGGTGGAGCGTGCATAAGAAAGTTGGCAACTTCAAAATGATGTAGGTTGATACTTTTTTAAAGGTCAAGTCCACTCCATAAAAAATGTTTATTTGAATATATAGAGAAAAATTAGACAAGCGTAATGCTGAAAATTTCATCAAAATCGGATGTAAAATAAGAAAGATATGATATTTTAAAGTTTCGCTAAAACAGTGATATGCACAATCTAGTCACATGCAAATGAGAGAAGTGATGATGTCCCTCACTCACTATTTCTTTTGTTTTTCATTGTTAGAATTATTTCAATATTACAATTTTTACAGATTTGACAATAAGGACCAACCTGACTGAACCATAAAATGTTAAACAATGGTAATTCCACATGTTCAGGGAGAATAAAATTTTGTTTCACAGGACAATTGGGAGAAATTGAGAATATTTCATATTTCATATAATAAAATACAAAAGAAATAGTGAGAAAATGTCATCAGTTCCCTCATTTGCATACCAACCGGTATGTGCATATAACTGTTTTGTGAAATCAAGCGAAACTTAAAAATCTCATAACTTTCTTATTTTACATCCGATTTTAATGAAGTTTTCAGCGTTATGCTTGTTGGATTTTTTGTTCTTTTTATTCAAATCAACTTTTTGTTGGGATGGATTTTAACTATTCCTCAATAAAGGTAATTATTTCAAAGGAAGGGGGGTGTCGTTCGTCGGCAAATTATGGGGGAATATTTGGGCTATAGAGGATGGAGAGGGAGAGACGCATGGTATCTTTCTTCATCTTCTAGTTTGTGGCATGAACAAAATCTTACATTTATCATTGTGTTTCATAATCCGACATTTGGATACAAAGTAAAAGCCATTATTAGGAGGGTCACACGAGAGTGATGCCCCATTATGACCATGCAGTGTCCTATATACCACCTCAGAAATGTTCATTGATTATATATTTTGCAACCCTATATAAATGGCGTATACAAATTGTTGTCTTTGTGGTGATTTGGTGAATGGGGCTGAATTAGATCACGGTTATTCGAAGACGTCGATGATGGCGCCATGACGGAGGCATAACATGAAGAAGGATGAAAGTTTGTTGCATCATGTACTAGTCTTTTAATCCGGGAAGCATTATGATTACTAAACCCAGAAGAGTCCAAACTACCAATCACTGAATCAATTTATGAAATGTTAATTAAACCCATAGTGTTTATTTGACTACTCTGTACATGTTTTACACGTGTGACGTCCCCAAGCAGGACTGATTGACAGAGGGTTTTCAAAAACCCAAACTGACATCTAAGTAAGACATTTTTATATTATAAGTTAACTTGATAATGCGGGTAAGCATATTACATTCCATACCCCTGTACTACTTACTACCAGTAGTTGTTTTATGATTGAGGACATTACGACCGTCATTCACGGAAAGAAATCAATAGTATTAAATTCAGTTCGTGCATTTATTCCTTTGTAATGTTGATAACTGGGTCAATAGAGGAATATCGACACAGCGCATGGTAAAGAAACGAGGTAAACCGGGAAAGGCGCGATCATGTAGAAAATTGTAAATTATCTATTGTCAGATTAATACATTTTTTGCTGACTCATTATTGTATACTGATAAAAAAAGAAGGTCCACGTAGGTTTCGTGATCGACACGTAGGCTTGAATAAATAAAACTTATTACTCTTTCGTTGAGAGTCGATTTTTAGCTGCTGTTGGGCAGATAACGATGGTGTGTTTTTGGATTCCAATTTTATTATTGATTGTACTTAAGCTAATTGTAGTTCAAGTTAATGGCGGCACCAGTGGGAGGGGGGGGGGGGCTTAAAAATCCAGTGTTCTAGTCAATATGCACACATTTTCTTCTCGTGATTCGAGTTTTCACTTGCATGTTCATAATTACAAATAATGTGCTGAAAAATAAATAAAAAATCAGCTCGGGCTAGGCGCGCTCGCATCAATTGTTTAGTTAGATTCCCTTCCTAATCATATCAGGATATTAAGAAAATTCAGCAAACTGTTCTTAACATGTCTCTTTTCAAGATAGTAGGTCCTATATCAACAATTTTAGCTCGCGCTTCGCTCTCGATTTTGCAAAACAGGCAAACAAATTTGTGTCTGCCTTTACCCTCCCAAAGTTATTTTGCCCCCCCTCCCGTGTGCCCCCCCTTTAATAGTTTAAAAATCCTGATGCCGCCATTGATTCAAGTTCAAGAATATTTGCGCATAGGATTATTTGTACATGTATAAGGGTAAGCGCAGCAGATATCCTGACTCCGAAGATATATAATTTGATTTGATTTGATTCGATTTATTTATTTCCACATTCCAATAACAAAAGTATATACAAGTGTAATCATTTTTTCTGAGCATAACATAACAATAAGCAAATGCCATAATTAATGAAATATGCATATATACATTCTATCAATCTAATTTAAATATATTTATACCTGATAATTTTTTTTTAATTATTAAAACAATTAGCAGGAAAAATTATATACATACATATATCGACATAATACATTTTGAAATGTGTGAGACCTTCATCTTAAGCTTAGAGCTTGAATTGATAAAGGCCTCAAAGGGAAGGGGCAGGAAAATCAGACAAACAGTGCAATAATGGTGCAGTCCCACCTCGTGAAACCGACTCGAAAATGAACAGTCTCCAATGACATATACCATTGGTTGGTTTGGAATCGGTTTCGATGGTGTAACTGGATCAGGTGCATAGTCCAGTCGAAGACTACGTGACGTCGTTTGCCCATTTATGTTTGTCCCCTCAATAGGTCTTTTCGACACGAGGGCTGATGAAGAATGGAAACGCCAAAGAAAATTTGCACACACCACCTTAAAAGGGATGGGTTTTGGCAAAGTATCTCTGGAACCCCTTATTCAAACAGAAGCCAGACATGCTATGGACTATTTCAAGGTGAGTAGTCATTTTGTCAATAGGGCGTTTTCGCAATACTACGAGGACGCTTTCTGGAACGTAGAGAATCGTTTGTCTAAAGCCCTTCATGACAATGCAAGCCTTTGTTGCAAATCGGTGAATCAAAACAGCAGTGTCGTCCTGGGGGCCGTTTCATAAAGCTGTTCGTAGGTTAAGAGTGACTTTCAGAACGACTGGTGATCCTTTCTTGTGGTATATGATATTCACCATTGGTGGTTCATTGGTGATTATTTAGGGCGTAATAAAGGATCACCAGTCGTTCTTAAAGTTGCTCTTAAAGGAAAAAAGAAACCTTTGGAACAAGAAGCTTGTGTGAAAACAGAAAAATCAAAGAATAAGAACAAAGAAAGTTTGAGAAAAATCGGACAAATAATGAAAAAGTTATGAGCATTTGAATATTGCGATCACTAATGCTATGGAGATCCTCTAATTGGCAATGCGATAAAAATGTGTGATGTCACTTGTGAACGACTTTCCCATTACTTTAGTATATATTTCACTTAAACTGCCTCTTTCATCACATCTGCCAGTAGATCCTGTATTTTTTCTATAGGAGGGCATGTAATACAGATTTTCAAAGAATACATTATGGATAAAGAGTTTGTATCACCATAATAAAGAACAAAAAGAGACATTTTGAGGGTACTTTATAGTCCACCAAAGGGAAAGTTGTTCACATGTGACATCACACATCTTTGTCCATCGGGATAACGGCCCTGGATATAGCCCACTTAACAATAATTTCTTCGCGTTAAACTTGTTAATGAGGATTTGATGATTAATTTAAACTTGAGTGAATTCTTATGATTTTGCATATGATATGTGAATTTTAAGATTAAAATTAAAGATTATTAAGATAAATATATGACCGAAATGCCGCTCATTAAAATTTGGTTCTGTTGTACCCTTATCATACTGCATTCTATGAGAAAAATATCTTTTGGAAAGGTTCACATTCACATCTTTACCTTTATACCATCTGAAACAGGATTACTCTTTTACAAAATATACCATCCTTAATTTCAGCGTGTGCAGTAGGCCTACTGGTCATGTCGCTCTTTTATTTCTAAATCCTTTACTATTTTAACCTCGACAGTCCAAATTCGGATCCAAGCTGGACCCAAGTATCGCATTCGGTGTTACCTCATCCAACGTCATCAACAAACTTGTGTTCAATCACCGGAATGACCACGGATCCGAGAGCGGGGACGAACTGATAAGGGATGTACGAGACCTGATGGTGAATGACGAAGGTGCCTTGCTTACTCTCTTTCCTTCCCTCTGGCCCGTACTCAAGTACGCATCGAAGTGGAGGAGACTCGACAATGCATGGAGAAAAATAAAGGCATTTTTCGATCAGCAGATCAAAATACGGGAGAAACGAATGGATGAATGTAAAGGTATTATGATTTCATATGTCACTTATAACGATTTTGATAATTCAGAGTCAGATTGATTCGCAAATCAGTCCGTTGGGGCATAACCATGATAACAGAACTTATTTCGGATCGCTTCTTTTTTTTTTACCCGGATCAGAGTGTGACCCGAACGATCCGACCAGGAATTTTAAAGTCAAAGATGGTTTAGCTTAACTCCCTTACAATTGCATCAGTACGACTCCATTTAGAATATGTTTTTTTATTTGTCCCTCTGGCGTAGACCCTTTGCCCATTAGTCATATTCTCATTTTGTGTGCGTCAAACCCCCTTACACCCCCTTACAAGATATACATATGTTTCTACTAATTTACAGGAACAATAATACAATGATGTTTCATTGGGACGTTTTTCTTCATTGAGATCCCCTAATACATTAACTTAAACCCCCATTCCACAGAAAACAAGACCGCTGAAAGACCTTTGAAAGACCATGAATTCTGGTTGATCTTTCAGAGGTCTCTCAATGAACCTACAATGGTCTTTGAGGTCTTACACGAGTCCTGACCAATCTTTCAGTGGTCTTCGTCGTCTTCATGGGCTCCAAAACTTTTTGAAACAGTTCAAAAGTCTTACAACGGTCTTACAGGAAAATGGTCTTTCAGTGGTCTTTCAGCGGTCTTTCGATGAACTTTCAAAGGTCTTAATATTCTTTCAATGATCTTTCGGTAGTCTCTCAATATTTTTGCGGAGATCACTGTAAGACTCATGAGAGATCATTAAAAGATAATTCAAAGATCATTGAAAGACTAGGCAAAGTCCATGGAAAGAATTCTGAAAGATCACTTGTTGCATAAAAGATCTCTGAAAGACCATTAAAAGATCTCTATAGGACTACTCTAAGACCAGTAAGACAAGAAATATCCATCAGTCTTTCAGAGTACTATGAGGGGTCTTTCTGAGCCATTCCACAGAGATGACAAATGTCAGTGATCTTGAAGACCGCTGTAAGACCTCAGCAATTATAAGTCTTTCAGTGGTATTTCATTAATGGTCTCCGTTCTGTGGAATGGGGGCCTAAGTAAATACAGCAATGCAAGAGTACCTTATATGTAATCGTAATTTGGCATGCCTAGTTTTTCAGCTCCCCTCCCCCTTAAAGCTAACCCCAATACCATCTAGTCTGCAGACACAGACCCTGATTGAAACTTTGATCAGCAAGTTTGTCTCCACGCAAAGACTATAAGCACATACAAAACTTGCTGTTTCAGTTCTGAGCGAGAGGGCCTTCAGTACACAAGGCATGAGTAGGCTGCACATTCAGACCCTTAACTCGAGTGAAGGGTTTGCCCAGCAGACTAAATACCATCTTCGATTTATCATATCTTAATCATAAACACAACTAGGTGAACTGGTGGCCAGCGATTTTCTGGACGCTTACCTCATCCAACGTCGTTCGGAGCCAAATAATTATTCACTGGAATCACTGGACCTGGTGCTGATTGATCTGTTTTTGGCGGGAACTGACACTGTATCAACCACCATGACATGGGCAGTGGTCTACCTTGCTAATAATCCAGAGATCCAGCAGAAAATCCACGACGAAATTGTTAATGTGAGTAGCATTTATACTTTACAATTATGCCAGATATTGAAGCTCTTTTGTATTTATGAGTCTGGTGCTAATTGGTATCATTGCCACCATTAAAGCGTTGATACCGAATATGATCATGAAGATAAACAAAGGTAAGATGTATATACGTCGGGAAAGTAGGGGCCTACCTTCGTCTCTGAGCCATGATGAGTATATAAGAAATATAAAAAAAACTGGGAAAACTGAGACATGATGAGCTTTGATATTCTATCATTATTGTAGAGCTCTTCCGCTGCTTTAGCTACAACAGCAGCACAGCATTCAGCGAACGCCAAGAGGTGTGTTTAATGAAATGACTGGTGGGAAGTTTTATCTGATAAACCCCGTTTTATCCTAGTTACTATAGTAGCGCTTTTCAGCTAATCAAATCAAGGATGGTTGTCGGTGGACAAAATTTTGATTACATGCTCGAGCTCCTTGAGAGAGCTTTTAGTCAACAATTTTGTCGTTTAACAAGTTGCTAGGGGCCCGTTGTCGAAAGAGATGCAATAAAACGCAACTCTCTATAAAGTCAAACCTAACTCATTTTCAACTAAACAAAGGCGCATATTCGGGACTTGTTCTCGACTTTTTGTTCTGCGTTTACATATAAACGCAGGTCTTCTACATGCCGAATTTAGGCCCGTTACGGGCCCCAGGATTTGGCAATTTTCTTTGATTTTGACCGATACTGTTACTATGGTAACTTTCATCCCACAAGTTCCCCTAGTATCTGGGCATCGGTTCGCCAAAGTTCTCTGCACTGATTAAACATTCAGCATTGACATGCTCAATCCTTGGTATTGATTGCCTGAGAAGCACTTGTCTGACTGTTTCTAAAGAAACTGACGGAGAAAGAAAAATCGCCAGTGCTGACAATGTCATGAAACGCTTGATCCGACTTGAGTTTGCCTCTTGCATGCCGTGTACGTGCAAAGATAGATGAAGGCCTTTTTTACGTACATTCGAAATAATATGAAATAGTGTGTTTCAATTATGACAAAGATAATAAGTTTCTAAACACAGACACCGTTTTATAGTCTTAAACTGACACATCGAAATTATTAGGAGAATTTTCCATTAGATATCGTTCTCTAAAGTTCTCCTCTCGCTTGACTTACCTCCCAATCATCTTACTTTCTCTCTGATAGGAAATAGGCCTCAAAGAAGTGTCCTTGTCTCATCGATCTGGTTTAAACTACACCCAAGCAGCCCTGATAGAGGTCCAACGTTTGGCGACCGTAGCACCCCTGATACCCCGCGAGGCAGCCAGGGATGCTGATCTTTGCGGTCACAGGCTTCCCAAAGGAACTGCACTACTCATCAACCTCTGGTGAGAAATGGTGCATTGGCCGATCAAGGGGGAGGGCGCCCTTGATGGTATAGTAATGGGTTTACTCTAGAAGAGAATGTCTAAGGCCACGACCCTGAATCTCAGATGATTTTTTTTCCGGGGCGTTCAGAATGTTATATCTCTCTCATAAACTCCTTAAGGGGCGGGTGTGTTCTGGATTATAATGAACAACATAACGACATTACATTTGTTAATTTAGGTGAAATGATTGTTAGATTTGTTCTAGGAAAACGATCAACGCTAAGAAAAGACTAAGCTGTTTGACGCCTATAATGACTGAGGTATTTGCTATCTTTTCTCCTAATTCAACCAAACTTGGACCACATGCAGCCCGCCATGTAACCTAAAAGAATGCATATCGGATTAAATTCAGTGTGATTAACAATGCTAATAATGCAAATATGCACATTATTTTGCAAAAGTGTGGAAGAGTTGCATTAGCCCCGATTGGTTTTTCGGGTTAAATAGCACATTATAACAACTAATTACGACATACTCATGATGTCTTCGATGACAACTAGCTTTAATACTTGATAATTGTTTTACCATCAGTTGCAACTACCATATCAATATACACCTGCTTATTTTAATTCTTATTAGGTCTCTACATCATGACCCTGACGTGTGGAAGGATCCAAGTCAGTTTAATCCCGACAGGTTCCTCAATAATGACGGTACACTTGTCAAGCAACCAGACAATTTTCTGCCATTCTCTGCCGGTATGTATTACCACTTTAATGCACTTCTCTTTTTATAGGACAATGTTAATTGTACAAGGCATACTTAACTATTGTAGCTTTTTTTGACAAGATCAACGGTCTGTATTGTTCACAGAAACAATTGTATTTGTTCTGAATAGGCCCAATGGCACAACTGTTTAGCTGAAATGTGCTCCCGCATGCGGGAAAGTGACTTCACCAGGATAATGCCGGGATAACACTGTTATTCGAGCTTTCTAAGTATACCGTGTTTAGCTCCAAATTTGGATAGCGAGAATGATTCTTGTTCAGTGCAATGGAGTCTAGAACTTCGATTTTACACCATTTTCTATTGTTTAGATTCTGGACTATTACGGACTCTTTGCATTTACTACGGGGACACTCTCTACAATTCACTAATTCCTTTGAAAATGCAAGTCAAATCACAATGGAGAGTTGAGAGGCTTTTGTCAAAAGTTGGTGGACCGGGACAGCATCGAAATGTCTTAATTGACTCCTGAAAACGACATATTTGCGATTGTTCGCAAGGTGCAAATGTTTGGATGATCTGCTGTTCCAGTCCATCGAATTTCCACAAAAGCCTCTCAGCTCTCTACTTTGATTTTAAAATGCATTTTCAAAAGAATCAATGCGTTATAGAAAATTTTTTCGTATAGTAAATGCGAAAACTACCTATTATCTCCCTCTCACACCTCTCTTTTGGAATAAACTCTCCACCTGTTTAATAATTGCAAGCAAAAGATGACGTTGTCTCCGAATCGCTGTCCGATTCCAGTCAAGAGATTATTTGTCTTCTGCAGCTTGCAGACAGTGATGGAACAGATAGATAGGCCTATCAGGACTTCCATCTTTTTAAGGAGTTTCCATAAGTGGAACCCCGGCGTGAGAGCAGTTTTGAATTAATTGAATAGATCCCAAACATTCATTTTGATTTTGAACTTTATTTTGGTTCTTGTTTCTTTTTTATCGTTTTAGGAAAACGCATGTGTATGGGAGACCAATTAGCCAAGATGGAATTGTTTATTTTCTTCACTTCGATGGTTCAGCAGATCAAGTTCACCATACCTTCCGGTGATGGTCCGCTTCCAATGGATGGTCTCTTGGACCTGGCACGCAAGCCCAAACCATTCCAGGTCCAAGTCTCGGCATGGTCTAACTAGTTAACGATTCCCCGGGGATTGTCCGCTTCCAATCAAAATTAGAACCCGGCAGGCAAGCCCAACGCATTCTTGGTCGGATTTCGAGAACTTACCAAAGATCTAGAACTATGTGTAAATTCCAAAGGTGTCTAAAATTCTTGCAGTAGGCAGTAAAAGGCATTTCAATCTAGAGATTTCTAATGCGTCAGTGAAATTATCAAAGGCGCTTGAATTGCATTCTTTAAAACATTTGTTACTTTTTAAGTGCACCATTCTCATTTAAATCACATTGATGTCTGTGAATATTCCTTCTCAAGTTGAAGGCGAGGACAAACTGGCTTGGGCGTATAATCATCATAATCAGTGGTAGTTAACATGGTTAGGACTAGGCGTATCACCTTCCACGGTCGAAGGCGATATTATTGTGCAGCCTTTAGATTAATACCTCTTCGATCTGCGAATTATTTTCTCATAAATTTCCAATGGATCCTATACGACTCGAAGTTTCCAAGTTATATGTAACGAATGGTTGCGAAAAATTATGGTTGACAGAGTGACTGTTTTGGTTCCATGACATTTATCTTCTTCGGCGACAATTGCTCGATGGAAAATCTGCAGGTTAAGACAAACATAAAAACTAACTTCCAAAACTAAATAAATCCTATAATCCTTATCTTTAAATTATTCTGAGCAAAAAACTCTATTACAATCCTTACTCTTACCCGAAGCCCTCTGAGATATCAAGACCGGAGCAATTGTCGCTTCTGGAGCAAATGTCGTGCCATCGTATGTAATTCCATAAAGAGACGCATGTATCTTTTTCTGCAATTTGTTACACTTTTTCCCCAAAATGTTTTAATATGAAAACTTGTACATGAACTTTGATACTTGAATGTATATATTTATGAAATACACTCTCCCTCCTACCACGAACAATAATTGTCCACGCATGATATCTGATACGTGTGATAATAATCGTTTTTTTGTAGAACTGCTGGCATAATACAAATTTACTAATAAACTATTTGCAGTGACTGTATCATAGACCAATTATGTGGTATCAGATAATATATTATTTTTGTAAAATGACTGATTATAAAGATTGTAATCGTTCAAGTACATGTGATTAAGATACTGTTTTATTATATTGATGAGTCATCGCAAATGCAAAATAAAATGAAAGAAATGTAGAAAGATAGCTTCATGTCGTAATAAAATTGATACCCAAAACATTTATGAATAAAAAAATTAGGAGTTTTGACGTGCATACGGACGAACATGGGGATCGAGACAGAGAGATGAAAAAACATATGAATGAAGATACTTAGAGACAGAAAGACATAGGAGAGGGGGTGGATACAGGAAAAACGTTATGGTACTCTAACATATTTACATCGACATGGGAACGGCAAATCCTCAGGAGCGGTGGAGTGATATTGAACGGGGAGGGGGGCAAAGGAAAGGGCACTTTCTCTTTTGTTATAGCATATATTTACCCCACTCTAAATGACAGGACACATAAGCGTTCAAATTTGATGAGAACTGTAGCATGTTGATGTCCGATCAGGGTCGGATTTTTGTTGGGAGGAGGAGGGGGTGAGCCTCCAAAGGGATAGGCCTTCATGTACTTTTATGTCAAAGAACGAATAAGGCGCAAACAGATGAACTGCCTGAAGTAGCTGTGTATTATGTGGTAATCTAAGTTGAGCAAAACATTTAGAAGGGAATTTATGATTATTAAAATAATGTACACATGTTAGCTGTATATTCCGCGAGCGAGTGAAACAAGCGAGCGGCTTTGAAAATAAAATTTGAAGACATAAAACTTATTTTGTGGTCTATTCTGGTGCTAATTACAATTCTAAATTTCCGTAGTGTGTTAGAAAGGTGTAGAAAGTGTTCCCTCTTGAAATGACTTTGGCTATGATAGGGCCAACTGTGGTATATTCAGAGTTGATTCAGATCTCCTTTTCGTTGCAATATTCAATTTCATGCCTCCTTACAGCAACTATAAGATCAACGAATTCCTGCCCGAGGGCTTCACATAGGGCTGTATCTTGGACCAAAGCAGCGATTCCTTCTACCATATCACAGGGAATTTTGGGTGTATTGTTTGGCATGTCCTTATGAGCGTTTCCCCTGCATTCCTCTGGAAGAGGCAGCTTGTTGATGATGCCATCGAGTCCCGCAGCTACGGTGCCGGCAAGCACGAGATACGGATCCGCATCAATTCTTCCAATCCGGTTCTCTATATACGATCCACTTGGTCCATCGGCGTCCTTGACGCGGAAAGTAACCGATCGGTTATGCCTGCCCCAGCTAACGTATGACGGCTCACACCTGTCAGTGTTGTCATAATCGGTAAACATCTTGATTCCGCTGACCGTTGGAGCCAGGAGCGGAGTCAGCCCTCGGGAATGGGCAAGAAGACCAGCAATCCAATGCTTACCCATGTCAGTTAGATCACCCGTTGCCACGTTGGACACCACGTTGCCAGACTTGTCCCAAATAGAATGGTTGAAGTGGATTGTACATCCATTCCCTGTACCACTGGGGTTTGGTATAAACTGCGCAATATAACCGTTGCAGAGGGCGATCTCTTTACATGCATTCTTGCACATGACGACGTCGTCAGCGGTTTTTATGCCAAATGAAGGCTTCATGATCAGTTCAAGAGATCCGGGAATATACTCAGCGTGAATACCATCAACCGGCACTCCAGCCTGTTTCAAACATTCGAACAGCTTCTTGATGTAGTCATTGGCCCTTATCAATATCTTTGTGCTGAAGGAGATTCGTGTACCTTCCTCAAGCAGATCTTGTCCTTGAGTGCCACAGAGTCGAAACTCCAACTCGCAGGCGCTCATCAATGAGAGCCCCAAACTCTTCAATCGGTGGAGTTGTTGGATCGCCACATTCCTGGGATGCTCTACCACAAGGTCTTTCCTATTTATATGATAGAGTACCGTTGAGAACGTCGCTGTATCCTCAAGCCAGGGGATCATCCTAAAGGAACCAAGATCTGGAAGCGCACAGAAATCCGAGAAAAAATATTTAACCTTGAAAGCCGACTCATAAAAACTCCCTGAATGGCTATTTATGATGCATCCGGAAGGGAAGGAAAAGCCCCTCTCCAGTTTCGACTCCAGGTCCTTCAAAGTATGGACGGCTAACATCTTACAACACGCCATGCCATTGATATCGGTGATTTCCACCCGGATCCATTTGATGCCTCTCTTCTTGAAGTCGTTCAAAACGCGCTTCAGTTCCTTCAATCGGTAGACTTTATCTGTTTAAATAACATGACAAAGAGAAAAATATTCATAATTTTTATGAATGATAACGAGTGTGCCGATGACGATGATGGGGATGACGATCGATGATGAGGAGGAGGACGAGGAAGAGGGGGATGATGAAAGTGATGATGTGATTATGGTGATCATCATAGTCCTGGAACTGATTTTCGAGAAAGATATCACAATTCTGAGTTGGGGCCACATAACAACATATCCCCACTTCATGAAGTAACACGCTCAAATTCTGCATTGTCGAAGCGCGTTTACAATTATTGTGCAATTGTTTAAGAGGAATAGAGATTTGTGCACTTTAGCTGTCGATATACAATGTACACTTTTGGTACATCCGATTTTCACGATTTGATGAAATTTTTTGGCGTTATGCTTGTTGGATTTTTCTCATTTTATTCAAATCACCTTTTTGTTGGGGGTGAACTTCTGCTTTAATAAAGGGAATTCTTGCAAAGAATTGCTTGCAAAAAAAAAATATAAAAAAATTGAGCTATATAGCGCTTCGCTCTCGCATTATTTGACAGACAAATTGAGTGAGATACGTATTTTCTTCATGAATTACAGCAACAGTAATTTAATTGTTCTCTTTTCAAGTCAGTAAATCACTCATCTTCATCTCTTTCCTCACTATCGCATCAGTGTTTAGTTAGCTGACTTTCCTGTTAAAAAAAGGGCTTAGAATCCCAATTTTGGGGTCGAAATATCAAAAAATTTCAGCTCGCGCTTCGCCCTCGCATAAATGTTTGGTTAGATATACCCAACCGGTTCATAATTACTAAAAGTGCTTAGAATCTCAAGTTTTTGGTTGGAATATAAAAACTTTTCAGCTCGCTCTTCGTGCTCGCATAGAACGTTTAGTTCGATACCCATACTGTTCATGATTACCAAAAGTGCTTAGAATCCCAAGTTTTGGGTAGGAATATCAACAATTTTCAGCTCGCGCTTCGTCCACGCATCAATTTTTTTAGATACCCATCATTTTCATGGTCACAACAAGTGCTTAGAATCTCAAGTTTTGGGTTGGAATATCAAAAGATTCCAGCTCGCGCTCGCATAAAATGTTTAGTTAGATACCCATCCTTTTCATGAATACCGAATTTACTACGGATGTCAAAATTCTAGGTCAGAATTAAAAAAAATTCAGCTCGCGCTTCGCGCTCTTCGCGCTCGCATCAATTGTTTAGATAGATAGATAGATAAATAGATAGATAGATACCCATCATGGTTCCAAGAGGGCTTAGAATGTCCAGTTATGGGATGAAATAACAAAAATTTCAGCTCGCGCTACGTGCTCACATAAAATGTTTATGTTGATACCCATCCTGTTCATGTTCATGGGGGGGGGGCAATTTTACGAAAATTACACAGGGGCACCAAAATCTGGTCGGGCCCACGGGTTGCAAAATCCTGGATGCGCGCCTGCCCTATTAGATATCTCATCTAGTTTGTAAGAAAAGAATGTACTTAAAGCTTCAGACTTAAAGGAGAATGAAAAACTTTTGAACAAAATTGCTTGTGTGAAAACAAAAAAATCAAAGAAACAGATCAACGTAAGTTTGAGAAAAATCGGACAAATAATGAGAAAGTTATCGGCATTTGAATATGCGATCACTAATGCTATGGAGATCCTCAAATTGGCAATGCGGCAAATATGTGGGATGTCACTTGTGAACAACTCTCCCCATTACTTTAGTATATATTTCACTTAAATTGCCTCTTTTATCACTTCTATCACTAGATCATGACATTGTGTTCTTTCTATTGGATGGCATGTAATACAGATTTTTAAAGAATACACCATGGATAAAGAGTTTGTATCACCATAAGAAAAAGCAAAAAGAGACAATTTGAGGGTATTTTATAGTCCATCAAAGGGAAAGTTGTTCACATGTGACATCACACATAAGAGGATCTCTATAGCAATAACTTTCTCATTATTTGTCCGATTTTTCTCAAACTTTCTTTGTTCTTATTCTTTGATTTTTCTGTTTCGACACAAGCCTACTTGTTCCAAAGATTTCATTCCCCTTTAAGTAGAGACTACCCCCTAAAAAAGCAGCCGACTGGGAAAATGTGGGGGAAAATATATTTTCCGCCCCCTTAAAATGTTGATGCTTCCGCCCAGTGGCGTAACAGGCGGGGGGGGGGGGGGCAGGGGGGAGGGCAAGCTGCCCCCCCCCCCCTGGCGGAGCTCACCGGGAAAATAAATAAAAAACGAGAAAAAGAAAAAAAAGGGAGGAAGAAAGGGAAAGGGAAAGGAAAGAAAAGAAAAAAAGGGAAAGGGAAAAGGGAAGGGGAAAGGAAAAGGGAAAAGAAAACTAAGAAAAAACATAAAAAAGGGAAAACGGAAAGATAACGGGAAAAGGAAGGAAAAAGAACAAGTGAGAAAGAACAATTCGCCCCGATATAATACATTAGCATGATTAGTAAGAAAGGGAAATAAATTAAAGATGACAAAAAGGCAAACAAAAGCGGGAAAAAAAGGCAGAATGGAATTAGCCAAATCTAAATTGGAAAATAAAGAATAGGGACAAGATAACGTACACTATACACTATAACGAGCGGGAAGAAAAATGGATGGTATATAGCATAATGTACGAAAGTCTATCATAAACGTGCTAAATCTCCAAAGGCTCTGTCCTAGAGTCAAGACCCCGTGCAGTGGAGGCTCTTCATCTGTAACCTTTTATGGGTTCTATAACGGGCCCCTATATGGACCCTTCCTGCATTAAGCTTTACGTTGAAGCACTGGCGTACCGGGGGGTGGTTCCACAGCCAAGGGGAAATAAAAGAAAATAAAGGAGGCAGCGAAATGAGATGAATGAAAAAAAATATATGACATGATATTTGCTATAATGATGTAAAAATCTATCACATAATTAGAATTTCATTTTAACAGGCCATTTTTTTTCTGGCTCGCTTCGCTCGCTGGCGACTTTTTACTAATTTTCCCACATTTGCTATGGTGTGCCTCTCACAATATTTGGATGATTACGATACACAACTGCATTGAATTTATGTGTTGTGTTAAAGCTATATAAATATACACGCAATTTGATTAAAACAAGTGGCCATCTGTAAGGTTTAAAATGGCTTTGATATCAAGAGGTTCCGGGGCTCTGCCCTGGACCCCACCCATAAAGCACTGTTATATGGATGAGTTGGACCATGTTCTACCAAAAGTTCTACAACCAAACAAAAAAAAAAGAGGAAAGAAAGGAAAGTGTATTATATTTTTCTGAATATCACGTTAAAATCTATCTTCATGTTAGATTCTCATGAAAAGGTTATTTTTTTTATCTTGCTCGCTTCGCTCGCTCGGGACCTATATTAAGCTACTTCTTGCCAGAAGCGCCATACTCGGCCCCCTCGAGCATATAGAGCTTCGCCCTGATGCTGACAATCATAACAAAAATACTGTTCACCGTGGCGTACAAAAAAAGAGAGAAAAAAGGAAAGAGAGGAGGGTGAAATATGATATCATCTTTTTAACATTTTGTCAAAATCTATCACAAAATTGGATTTTTGCAATAAAAATGTCAAAAAGATTTGCTCGCTCGCTCGCTTATATATATATATTTGCCCGATACGCCATATCGCCCCCTTAATTTTTTTGCCTTATGACACCATTGCCTGTTCCATGATATGACCGGGAAATTTTTGGCTCTTGCCCCCCTGGCCACCGACCCCTGTTACGCCGCTGCTTCCGCCGCCTCTTCACCCGGCTTTGAGCGAATAGTCTCTTACTAGTTGCTCATATTCTGAATTGCATACCAGACATGGGCCTTAGGGCTACGTCGGATCTGACTCTTCGTTAAATTGGGGGTATAATGCTATCAAAGGTCGGGTTAAGAGACCAAACTCAACATGGACTGTTTCATTTTAAAAGTTTTTTAAACCCTTTTATCTATCGTGACAAGGATACCTTCTTACTAAAACGTCCTTGCCATTTGCTACAAGCAATGTACGAAAAAAAAAGTCATTTTGCAGTGAAACTGTTAAAAAGTACCTTCTGTTATCGTTGACATGGTCAAGTGTTCTTGGCCTGTGGTTGGAGATCCTTTTCCGGAGGAAAGGGTTGACCATTTAAGACCCATGTTTGTAGTAACAAAGTGATCTGATAGGGAGACAAAATAAGAAAATACTAGCTAGATGTATCACTTGCACACAATTACACTTGAAGGTAAAGATCACCTTGACCAAAATTTGATTATAAAAATAGTTTTGTATTCAATATTCAATAATAGAGAAATCCATCAAAGACTATAAAAGTTATTTGAAATTCATTTTTTGTGACGTCATATGCGTGCAGTTTCATATATCGTAAATTAAAAAAAATCAATGAAATGCCATTTTATAAAAAAAATGAAGATGGTTTTTATTGTACCTTCATTATCAACAGACAAATTATTTCACACCCGCTCCTGAAAGAAGAAGTTTTTAGTCATCATGAACCATTAAAAAGTTGAAATTTATGCTTTTTATATTACGTAACATTTGGGGCAGCTGCATTTATATAACGTCACAAATAAAAAAATTCTATTAACTTTCTTAATTTTCATTGGATTTTCCTCAAACCTTTATCAATAGTTTTTTCCTGCTATTTTTACAATAAAGTCTTTGTCAGGGTGAATTAACACTTTAATACAATAATGGTCAACTATTTTAACGGAAATTGTGAAAACAAAAGTGATGCAAAGAGAGGATGTGTTATTCCCCCAAAAAATCTTAATTTCGAGAAAATGCAGAACCCTTAAGGTGACATGCATGACGTTTTATTTCTTCTATTACCATGATTTACTAACTCGTTCCCTCAACTTGAAGCCGTTCATCATGTTCATCCTACGATTTATATAGTACAATTCAGCTTGTTCGTTCTTCGAATTATAATTCGTTCCCTCGACTAATATAAATCGTTCCATCGACTTATATTACTCATTCCCTCTAATTGGATAAATCATGCCCCCCTAAATGGCTCCCTGTATTTACCATATTTTTTAGAGGGAAACAATGCCCGGGCCCCAAAAAAAGTTTGTTCACGATTTTTTAATCAATGTCTTGAAAATATTCTCAAAAGCATTTCCCTTGAGCCATATAGAAAATGATATTTAACAAATATTCAACCAGAATGTTAACATATACATATATACTGATATATATATATATAATTGAACGTACGACACGACAAGTCAATGATTGTGGTGGAAAATGACTATTAAAGCATTTAATGATTATTAAACGCACTACCAGTGATTTCCACCATAATCAATTAAGCAGTGAAGGTCCGAGAGATTGGGAAAGTTATTGTTTTGGTATACTATTTATATATACAATTTTACCGTATGGTTGGATAATATTGAACAGATGCGAAGGAACCGGGAGCAGGGGGCACTTGCCCCCCCCCCCAGAAAAATACCCTTTTTGAATAAAACACAATGCATTTTAGGTTACAAAATCACAAAAAAATCTCGGCTCGCGTTTCGGGCTCTCATCAATTATTGTTTAGTTAGGTACTCAATCTGTTCCTGGCTACAAAAAATACTTGAATTGTCCAATTCTCAGGTTGGATTATCACAAATTTTCAGTTCGCGCTTCGCACTCGCATTATTCGATTGGTGAGATATGTATCCTATTCATGAGTTACTAAATGCAGTCCTTAACAGGTTTCTTTTCTGGTCAGTATATTAAAAAAATCATTAATTTTTCTTAAATCTAACTAATAGTTAGATACACATCTTTTTCATGATTACAAAAATTGCTCGGATTTTTTTATTTTCATGTCTTATTACATGAAATGGCCAAAAGTTTGAGCTCGTGACTCGAGCTCGCAACATCTCGCAAGGATGCCCTTTTGGCAGTGATTAGCGCCATAATTGACAAAAAATCGAGACTTACAACTTCAAATTTTAAAAATTTCAAAACCGCCAGCTCGCTAAGCCTAAATATCATACAGAAATCACTTCAAAATGGCTTTGCTCAACTTAATTACTACAAAACACACAATTACTTCACGCAGATGATAATCTCATGGGAAAATATCCGTTTGAACCAATGTGCCCATCATTGAGATATAAGTGCCCTTATTTGCTTTGCCCCCCCCCCCTACGAAAATACGTTCTGCCGCTCCTGTGATTAAATGCACACTTAATATTCATTTCATACTAAATATACATGTATCAGCCACAGTGACTTATATACACGCCCATCTATCATCGTAATTATGATCAAGAGGGAAGTATTTGTAAAAGGCCTTAAAGGGATGGTCCAGGCTGAAAGTATTTATAGCTTAATAAATATAGAAGAATTCACCGAGCAAAATGCTGAAAATTTCATCGAAATCGGATAACAAATAACAAAGTTATTGAATTTCAAAGTTTAGCAATATTTTGTGAAAACATTCGTCATGAATATTCATTACGTGGGTTGATGATGTCACATCTCCACTTGTTCTTTTGTATTTTACTATATGAAATTAGGTTTATTCAATTTTTTCCTCCAAGAACTAGAAAAATTGGATTGACAACTGATTTAGTGCATTAGATATTTATTGCTGCAACTGATTTCATTATAAGGGAGACATATTATTCACACAAGTATTAAATAATGAAAAAAATATGATTTTATGTAATAACATAAGAAAACGGAAAGTGGAGATGTGACATCATCAGCCCACCTAATGAATATTCATGACAACTGTTTTCACAAAATATTGCTAAACTTTAAACTTCAATAACTTTATTATTTGTTAGCCGATTTTGATGAAATTTTCGGCATTTTGCTCAGTGAATTCTACTCTATGTATTAAGATATAAATATTTTCAGCCCGGACCATCCCTTTAAATGAATGTATATGTTCTAATACAAAATTCATAACATACTGACTTCTGCATTTGTTCATGTCATTTTTAACGTCCTTGCCTATAATCGTAACTGAATGTCAGAAGAGCTGACTCGGTGACTGAAAATCAGAAACTATGTGAAATCGAATTTACCTTATAGGCTTATCAGAAAGAGAGGATTTACGATTTGAGAATTTCATTGGATTTGGGGCTTTTTTCACAGTTATCGGTTATCTTCATTCATTTATGCCAGTTTATTATTTTTTTTTTTCGGAGAAATAAAGAAATATATGACAATTAATTTGGAACAAAATATGTAAACTGTACGCTATTAAAATAATAAACAACGCTGTTTACATTGAGTATCGCACAGTAGTTGTTTAAACATTTTAAACAAGTGTTTAAACTCTTAAACAAAGTTTAAATTCAAATATTTAATTATTAATAAACTGTTTAACCAACTAGCTGTGCGGTTCACAAAGTAAATAGCGTTGTTTAAATTATTTTTGAAAGTGTATTCATTATTTGTTAACGTCAAACAAACATGTCAACGTATTGAAAAATATCTTAGTTTCAAACATAATTACCGTAGCACAAAATGAAATAAATACCTCGGAATGTCTCAGTTCAAATGCTTCAATACAATACGCAGGTGCGACGACTTCTCTCTCGACACTCAGTAAAGCTCGACCACTAGTCTTAGTTTACCTTGGCCCACAGAGGCTCGCAAGTACACGTAGGAGAGGATGAGCTTCAACTTGCTAAATGATCGCTCACTTATTGATTTTGGATAGTCGTTGACTTGTTGTGCAATAAGTCATGCAATACCATAGAGATATATACTAAGTATACATCTCTATGTGCAATACAGAGCCAATTAAGTCGCGAGCGCCCTCTTAAGACTTATACTTGATTTGAATAAAACGAGAAAATCCAAAAAGCATAACACTGAAAATGTCATCAAAATTGGATGTTAAATAAGAAAGTTATGACGTTTTTAAGTTTCGCCTATTCACAAAACAGTTATATACACATCCTGGGTTGGTATAGGCCCTATGTAAATGAGGGGACTGATCAGACTTTTATTCTGGGACTAATGACATCACCCACTCACCATTTCTTTTGTATTGTATTATAACATGAAATATTCTAATTTTCTCCTCATCTTCATGCGAAACAAAGCATTATTCCTCCCTGAACATGTGGTATTACCATTGTTATAACATTTTATGGTTCGGTAAAGTCGGTCCTCGTTGTCTCAAATCGGAAAAAAAAGTTAAAATGTAGGCATACTGCATAAATAAAAAACTAAACAACAACAAGAACAAAAGAGATAGTGAGTGATAGACATCATCGACTCTCTCATTTGCATGCATGTCACTAAGTTGTGGAGATGACTGCATGTTTTGTGAAAAATTATTTTAAAATGTTAAATCTTTCTTATTTTACATCCAATTTTGATGAAGTTTTCAGCGTTATGCTTGTTTTTTTTTTTACTAATTCAAGTCAACGTATTTCTGGGGTGGACTTGACTTTTAAGGCAAGGATGCAAGAAGGCAACGGTAGCAAATCTTACAAAACTGAAGTAAAAAGTGCATATCGAATCCCAGTTTTTACAAGACATTTATGCAGATTAACTATAATTTTACTTATTTGTTCTACCTTTCCAATAAGTTAGACGTATGGATTTGTCATGGCCAAAATCTTGTAAGATTTGGAGTGAGAGTGGGAGTTGAGTGGCCAAGCGAGAAGTTTTTCATTTTAGTATAATACAACATTTTTCCAATTCAAGCATTTTAAAGGGGAAGTTCATCCTGAAGAAAAGTTTGTCGTAAAAATAGCATAAAAATAATAACAAATATTGGTGAAGGTTTGAGGAAAATCCATTATAGATTAAGAAAGTTGTATAATAGAATTTCAAGTTTTTTATTAGTACGCCATAAACGAGCAGACGCCCCATCCATATGTTTTATAAAATGCATAAATTTAATATTTTTATTGTTCATGATTACTCATTTTTTATTTCATTTTTATAGGAGCGGGTGTGATATCATTTGTGTTTTCTGAGAGAATGAAATTTCATTGATTTGGTACCATACGATATGTAAGGAAGCTGCTCGCGCTTATGGCGTCACAACTCACATTATTGAAATATTAAAGGGATGGCCTTCATGACGACTGTTTTCACAAAATATTGCTAAACTTTAAAATTCAATAACTTTGTTATTTGTAATCCGATTTTGATGAAATTTTCGGCATTTTGCTCAGTGAATTCTACTTTTCATTATACTTTAAATACTTTCAGCCCGGACCATCCCTTTACTAATTTTTATATCATTTCATGGATTTTCCTGAAACCTTCGCCAATATTTTTTTTATTGTTTTTCTCCTTTTTTTCAAAAACTTTTTGTCAGGGTAAACTTCCCCTTTAAGATGAATCAACAGTAGTAGGTCCTATTGATAACTTGATGATTAAAAGATATCGTTTCTGTCTTGAAGGGGAGGGGGGGTGATTGTACCTGCCATCCCCCAGGTGGGAGAGGGGCCCTGGGGAGGGGATAACCCCCGGCCATCTCCCGAAGGGGGGGGGGGTGGGGATATACGCCCGTGATTGTACTTTGGAGAGAGTGAAATTTAAAAGAAAGTTTCGAAATAAACAAATTTCACAATTTAGAGTGAATAGTATTGGTCCAATCCCTCAGCCTCATATCCGATTTATTGTTGCATGGCAATGATCAACAATATTGGATGAAAACATTCCCTAAAGGGTATAAGAATGTACGTACGACGAACTATCTCAACTTTTGATTTGATTTGTTTTTTATAGAAAATGTAATGATATACGGAAAATTTGTTTCATTATGTAACTGCAACACATATAAATATATTAGAAGATTGATGAGGAATGATTTAGCATAGATTCTATCCGTTTCATCATCCGTAATTGTTACTAATTATGTCCCTCATTCACGTCACCCCTTCTGCATCTGATAGATTAACCCAAACAAAATGGCAATTGAAGTGAAGATCTTATCTCCGAGGAGCAGAGATTCAAGCGTTTTTATGTTAATTCTTTCGATTTTCATTGCATTTGGAGAGGGAATACAAGTTTGTGAGTATGATTGATTTCATTAAATTAAATGAAATTGAGATAATGAGAGTACAATATCATTATAAAGATCACTCAAATTACCTGGGTACGTACCTCCAGTACAATATTGTCCCGCATACTTATTTCTGCGTAAGTTGACGAAGTTTAAGCCGTCATTGGATTTGTCACTTGTTTGGTCACTGCACTCGTCCCACTCACACACATGCGAGGTTAGTATGCTATACCACTCACACTAATACGAGGTTCGTATATATTATATACGAACCTCGTACACCGGACCTTGTTTGACCGTAGATTTCGAAGTATTCGGCAAACATTGCTTCATTGCTGAAGTAATATTTGCCGAAACTCCTTCTCGCTACGCACCGGGGCTCTTTCCGGTAAGTAGCAATACATAACAAAATTATACGATATTTAACTCATTTCATTTAAAAAGAGCAAATTTCGCTTACCTCGGCCTAGCAAGTGACTTCGTTTGTCTCTTCTACGGAAATACAAGGAAGCCCATTGGTGGCGCTAATAAATTTCACAACCTTGATTCAGCTCCTCGGTAATTTTATAACTGTGTCTAAATTCTTTGAATGCGCAATTCTTATGATTAATTTACTAATTATGGGCACCAATAAATAAAATACCTTCAAAAACATATTCAGGATTACTATTGGCGATGATAACACTTTTGTTGCAATTAATTTAAAACGATGACTAATGTAATTTTTTTTTTTTTAAATACATATGCCTGGAACGAAACCAGCAGTACAAGCAGTATTAACGAACGTCACGGTATACCAAAGTCTATACAATGAAAATATTGGACACTTCACGGACTTCGCGTTATGCCTTGCGTCGATTTGCGTGTAAAATAGTGTAGGTTCCTAATCTTTCCCTTGTCGTGTCTTTGATATGAATATAAATCGCGCGCCCTCTTTAGGCGAAAATTGATATCTACGCTGACCAAATTTTATCTCCGTGAAATCTTCACTAAAGATCAAGAAAATATACATATTTTTAAGAAAAAACTTCAAGGAGAAGTCACGGAAGGATCTAAATGATTCGGTAAGTGTCATAGCAGAATGTGAAATACCAGATTATTGGTGATATTTTATGTGGGCAAAAGCCCACTATCTTTTTGACTTGTCGTGTGTGTCGCGTGCATATGACTGATATTCCTTCGCACGCGAGATGATATGAACCCATGGCCATGGGTGATGCTATACTAACCTCGTACAAGTATGTGTTTTGACGATGGACAATTGATTTGTCCTTCGTCACACGAATTTGGGGTGATAAAACGCATAAAATTTCCCCAAAAGTAAAGCCAACTAAAGTAAAGCCGGCAAAAGAACATGAAGAACTTCGACTTCAAAGGAAGTGCATACATATTACTGATTACTGTACTCTCTAGACTCTTAATTATCAACTAGATCCACTCACACGTATTGCGAGGTTAGTATTAGTATACTAACTAGATCTAGATCTATCTGTCCTTGATTTGTCTAACATTAGATCTAGACATATTGTTTTAAAAATATAATCTAAAGTAAAGAGTCTATTAACTCTTACCTCCACTCATTCAATGAACAAGGTTATGATGTAACCTTGTTCTCAGTTATATCTCCATGTGTGGCAAAATAAGGGTGGCAATGTTTGGCTTATTTTCTCTTTTTTCTTTGGGACAAATGCTTGATTTTTTTTACACTGACAGTTTCCAATACACCTATTTGTCATACAACTTAGCTTTTAAATAAATTTGATTCTTTAAATTATTTTTTTCTTGATTAAAAATAGAGATCAAAAAAAGAAAAATTTCTTGCCATATTACTTTCCACCAACAGAGGGCGTACACAAAAATATGCCCAAAAATCAAGTTTTTGAGCGCTCTGGTGAATACAAAAATTATTCCCAAGTTACTAATGAAAAATAAATTGCAACTGTATGGAAATTAGTAATTTTAGTAAAAAAAGTTATATTTTAATGATTTTTTAAAGTGTGTGCTCCGTACAACATTAGCATACCATAGTCCTACCTGTAGATTCCCCACAGCCACAGGCAGGATGGTTGCAGTGAACAAGTGCTTACCTCCAGCTCCAAATCTCGGCCAAGATGCTCCGAAGATCCTTTCATACTGCGGTGGAAATCAGGCAAACAACTGTGTGTGTGTGTTTTGAGTTTTTGTCAGACGTGTATCAATCAGATATGATTATTTACGTCTGGGACTGACCTTTTACATCACCATCTGAAAGACATGACCAGGGCTCGAACCTCGAATCTCTGTATTCGAAATGTGAATGACCATCTAGGGGAAGAGCTCCTTTAGCGACAGCCACCCAAAAAATTGAAAATAAAAATATGGAGAAGGTTCAAAATAATATACATGTATGATGTAAGAGTCACCATGGCGAGACTGCCAAAGACGTTCCTTTTGTTTTGTGAATAGTCTACATGTTATTATTCTTTTATATATTTTCTTCACCCAAGATATTCTCATTTGATTTTTTAATTGTATCTTTCAGCGTATCTGTACAATAGCTGCAATACCACAATCCTAGCAGACATCACAGGCCTTGTAGAGCCAGACAGTAGTCTGCGATACAGGAATAATCAGGACTGCCACGTTGTCCTCTCAACAGAGCCAAGCAAGAAGCTGCTCTTACAGTTTAACAGATTCGTCTTAGAAGAGGCAGTAAATGGTAAACTAAAGACAGCATTTGATATCAGTTTTCATCCTTCTAATTTTTATTGTTATACATGTAAACCATCTTGTCCATCATCATTCTCATCATACTCTTTATCATTATCTTTACATATCCTTACTTTTTATTTTTATGCCCCCCCCCCTCTGTAGATGGTTTCCAGAGACATCATGTTTTCTGGTTGACTGTCCCTTCTGTTTTCGTTCTCGAGATAATTAAAAAAAATCATTTGTTTGACCGATCATTTTCAAACTGATTCCAAATATGCAATTATTAGGATGACAATGATCTGGGTCCCGTAACACAAAGTTAAGCGATCAATCGCTGAATGAATTGGCCTATTAGTATCATTGTTGCATGCGCATTTTGATCAGTAGGCTGACTAGGAACCAATCAGAATGGCTCTTTCAAATTTACGATCAATTGCTAACCTTTGTGTTATGGGGCCCAGATTATGATTTTGGGTATCAGGTTTACAAAGGCCATTGTATACCTACCTGAACGTACACCATTCTAATGATGACTAAAGAACTGTTTGAAGGTCTAACTTCAAACTTGGTTTTTGTTTTCGTATGGGGAAGGGGGGGGGGGAGATTGCTTCCACAAGTGGTAAAATATGTCTATTTCAGGAATTTCACTGAATGTTTGTTAAAAAAAATAACCTTTATTTAAATCGGTAACAAAATCAATTTTTCCAATTTCTCGTTTGTCTTTGCATAATTCAGGAGCATGTGTGGACAGTTTAAGATTGCACGATGGAGAGTCCGACATGGCGTCACCTTTGACCCCAAAACTCTGCGGCCGACAATCCCTGTCCGAGGTGGTCTCAACCAGTAGCAATGTGACGTTTGTGTTTGAAACAGATGATACTGGGGTTAGCCTCGGATTTGGAATTCTGTACACAGTGTTTGAAGATGGTGAGTCATATACAGGTGGAGCTCGAGGTCTTTGAAGGGACTGAAGTTTCATGTATCTGTGAAACAGGGCTTTGCTGTTACAGCTAGTGTACCTAGTATTCTACATAATGGTATTGCTGTATTTGAATCTACATGAAAATGTATACAGTTGTAGGGGTAAAAACACATTTTTAAAAATTTCGAGTTGTATTGTTCGAAACAAAAGAGGAGGGGGTGGGGGATTGAATGCAAACATTTCTAAGATTAACTGTGGTTTAAAACTTTAGAAGCTAAGGGAGATCTGGGGCTTGTTTCATAAAGGACCTGCAACTTTTGTAACTTTGCCATAATGGCAACTACCATGGCAACAGGGCTCAGCAGCCAATCAGAATCAAGGTTACCATGGTAGTTGCCATAATGCCAAAGTTACAACAGTTGGAAGTCCTTTCTGAAACGGGCCCCAGATGCATCTGTTCCATGCAATTTTTATATAACATCTCATGGATAGACTGATGAAAAATAATCATTCAGGTTTTGAAAATTGAATTAATTCCATTCTTGTACAAAGATAGCATGTCATCAGAAACTTTGTGCACTCTCAAGGGACTTTCGATATTTTTTTACCCTAGCTATAGCCTGACAGCCTTTTACAGAACACAAACATTTCAAGGAACTGATTCCTGCTGGGTAGCTATTTACCTTCCCTTGGGTCAAGTATAAAAAGTATAAAAAGGTAAAATTCATGAAATATGTGTCTGCCAAAATATTGGCCAGTAAAAGTATGCCAAAATATTGGCTAATAGATCTATGCCAAAAATCAGCCTTTTATAGAATGTGAATTTAACGATATAAGTGTAATGGTATGGGCATATTAAATGATGAGAATTTAGTTGCATGTATATATGAAACCTAACATCCTTTTTCATTCACATTCTTCTTCAGCACCATGTTCAGCGGGTCAGTTTCAGTGTAACAACAGCCGGTGTATTGATTACTCTCTAATCTGTGATTCACTGGACAACTGTGGAGATAACAGTGATGAGGCACAATGCATGGGTAAGCAACTCAAATGTCTTCTTTTCTCCATGCTTCACAAAGTTACTTGTAATTCTTGCTTTGCCGTAGCAGAGGCAAATACTTTTGTGCTTTGCAGGTTTACATGGTGGTGAGACTAGATGACCAAGTTCTCAGATACACCATGTAAGCTAGTCGCGAAAAGGACTGTTGGGTGATCTTTCGGATAATAGTTCATCCACGTTTTGACTCTGTTTTGAGCTACCAGAAGTATTGCCCATTACCCCATTAAGGCCACCATTCACATTACGACTGTTGTATGATCTGAGTTTAGGACAAACAGCATTTGTATTTTGCATATGCTCTTATTTAATTAAACAAACAGATCAAGAGGTTCAGAATAAGTTCTGCAATAAAACGAGTCTCATTGATCATAAGCCTCTAGTTTGGAGTAATGGCAAAATAGGCATTTCTATTTTAAGCTGATTCTATGAATGCTATGAAACCATTAATATTATGGATTTAAATTAAATTTTATGCCAATATGGAGGAATAAAATATCCATAAATTTCCACCCATTGATTTAGAACTTGGACGGTAGTATGTTCTGTGTTGTAAACTTTCCTCAAATGTTTTGATGTTTTATATCTAATTAGGTCGTACATGTCATGTACCTACACAAGTCGTAAAATGTGCGGTGGTGTTTACTCATCATAATTAGTTTTTGTACTCTTCGGGAACTATTTGTATGTCATGTTATAATATAGTG
Organism: Lytechinus pictus; assembly: GCF_037042905.1. Taxonomy (NCBI): domain Eukaryota; kingdom Metazoa; phylum Echinodermata; class Echinoidea; order Temnopleuroida; family Toxopneustidae; genus Lytechinus; species Lytechinus pictus. The sequence goes on from NC_087246.1 coordinate 50,235,122, forward strand.
CTTTGGATTCTAATCAAATGATTGGCTGAAATCTATCACATGACCAGACTTTTTGTGTTAACTGAAGCTAAAATTTGCTAATGAGTGGTATTAATTAATAGCAAGTTCAATTGACCGGTTATGGTTTGGAGATGAGGATGGATTATCAAATAACAAGGACCCACATTTTTATAGTGATAATGATTCACAGCAGTTGCACAGTGCTTTGAATCTGTTTGAATAACATTTTTGGATGCCTTCACACACAACTACCTGATAAACCATGTGTTTTGAGTGAAACCTTGGAAGATCCAGAGACGTGGCAAATATTGCCATGTAACATTGTTTCCTATTGCCTTTCTCATCTCATTATCATTTCAATATGTTAAGCCTCTGGAGCTCCGATCACTACTTTTAGAAGTAAAGCGTTCAGCGCTTTATTATTTTTCCAAGTTTAAATCTAAACAATATTAATGTAATCCCAGTCCTCCCTCACTAATATATTTTTTATTGAAGCAAACACTCCATGTACTTATGTATGTTTACCTCATCAGTTTGAAACAATATCTATATACTTTTGGTCTTCTCTATTTACTTTGATCAGATGTCATCGAAACATCCAGTGGTCTAACGCTAGGTCAGATTGTCCTCATCGCTCTCGGAGGCATCGTGGTCATTGTCATCGTCATCTTCATCGCCAGATCACTTGCACAGAAGATCCGCTCCAACAAGCTTGTGAAGCAGCTCAGAGCCGACATGGACAACTCCAGGGTGGACAACGAGTATAGCAATAAAGACTTCTGGGGCAAGTGATGGAGCAGGAATAGACATGACAGGCCTCTTGGGTAATTTAGCAAAGTGTAGTTGGCCCGCCAAAATGTGTAAGGAATCCAACGTTAATAATGGTTGATCACACAAAATACACACACTTTACACAATTGAAATCATGTGTTTTGGGATATCATTTTTTTATAGGAATATTAATTTTTCCTCGAGACCCGATTTTCTTGAATTTTTTTTCAAGTTTCTCACAATATATATTTTGAATAGATATCATGGTTTACTTTGATATTAGCTCTGTAAAAATACCTTTGTATGTTTGTGTTTTGTTGGTTACCTAAATTGAAGAGTGAAGACCATGCAACTCAATGAATTTCTTCTGATTCCAGTAGTACCTGCTGCAGCGGATGCCTAGAATGGTAAATAATAATAATCTTTTGAAAGACTCCATACACAGTAAAAAATTGCAAACTGCTTTAAATCTTTGTAAGTGACTGGACATTCACAAGTACAAATTTGTCAGGTGAATTTACCAGGCCTGGGCCCCACCTTACTAAGAGTTAAGATTGATCCAATCAACCTCAACTGTATGGAAATCTATCATTGTCATAATTTTTTCTACATGAACTTTGCACAATATCCTTAGTAAACAAAGAGAAGCACACTGAATTTTTAAGAAAACAATGAATGTAAGAATTTTTAGCATATCTAGAAAATATTTTGAACAACACATACAATTTAGATGTTGACGTTGCTGGCTTTCCATAGTAGTGGTTGATCACATCAATGGTAACTCTTCATAAGACGGGGCCTTGGAATTTACTGATGAGGCGCATCATAAAATTCCCCTGTGTTGGGAATGCTTCCCACGAAGTGATGAAAGTGGATGTAACAAATCTTATTTTTCAACAACATTAATATCATGAAAGAGGGAAAGAAATTATTACCAATGTACATATGTAATGTTCATTTGGGTGGCTTGTGGCCTTTTGTGAAAGCTGTTACTTTTCTATCTAATATATCCTTTCATCTATGAATTTTATAGAAAGAAATATATATACTTGACAAATTATCAATCAAGTGCTTTTTGAAATCATACATATATATTGATTATTTTTTATACTTGTATATAAATATTTTGCACTGGAAGTACTTTAGACCTCTTTGTCTTTCATACATTTATTTGCGATAATTGTGAATATACTTTAAGCATTCCTGGGTGTGCTGTTTGTCTTTCTATTTATTATTGTATCCGTCCAAACATCAATGTCAGTGAATCAATATAATATTGTTACATAGCTCAGTACAACCTAAAACATGTTGTTGTAGTGTGATGATAGTTTCATGATATATTTTTCTATAATATTTTGTAGAGAAATAAAGGAAGTCTTAATTTAGATCATGTACATAATTTAAATTGAACAAAAGTGTTGCATGTAGTACAAGTACATGCAGATAACACTTAATTGTGTTTAGTGTAAGATCATGCTCTAAGTAGATGGGTATTCATTAACTTGACTTTTAAGAATAGCTTACTCGTTTGAGATCACAGAAATTTGCCTGCAGTCGACTGAAACATGCTTCCCGTTCCGATCAGCCTTCAAGCTATCGCCTAAAGTTGATACTGCTGGAGGGAGGCAAAGCATGTCTTGTGGATGATCTAGATTTGTCCCGCTTTATTGAAAATTAGCTAGCTATGTTTGAAGTGAGGTTTTAGAAGAATTATTTTTTGGGGGGGATTGAAATTAAGCGTTCGTTCCACCATCTTTACATAATTTTATGCAACTGGTGTGATGGCACCTGCTATATACAAGTTATTTTTTATGAAAAGTTTGTTATTAATGGTAGCTATACTCTGGTAACAGGTCTTAGCAGCCAGTGAAATCAACATTTCCTGTTAGTTACCAAGACAGTAAAGCTACTATAATAGTATTCAACGGGACCCTATTATGTAATACGGCTGTTATAGACAAGGAAAAGCATGCTATTCTTGAATTTCAAAATGCTGTCTTATAGATGCATGTTTCTACATGAAAATAATTGGAGATATCGAATTTGTCTTTCTGCTTTGTACACAAACATGAGATATTCATATTAAAAGTTTGTTTTACAAATTACACTTAGACACAAGTCTATTCCTTGTAAGTGTTAAGCCTGCATTCCTAACACTGAACACCATCTATTCCCCTCTTCTTTTACCCGATTTAGTTGATCAAAGAAGGAAACAAAAGTGAATATAGGTGGAGAAAAGGGTATAGACAAGCAGTAAGAGAGATATAGCAAGAGGTGATACTGTAAGGCCCGAATTCACAAAGGTGGTTTCTGCAAAACCCACGGTTGAAACCATGGTTTCTGCAGAAACCACCTTTGTGAATTCGGGCCAAAGAGTATCATGTGTATGTCTGTGTGGGGAAGGGATATGTGTCCGAGAGAGAGAGATTTGGAGAAAGGGAACAAAAGAACGAGAGAGAGATAAAGAGGAGAGAAAGAGTCAGAGAAGATAAAGAGGAGAGCAAGGTGGAGATGGAATGATTCTGTGATATTTCACCACATCTGCCCCCTTTCCTCACACAGCCACAGGTTTGACTTTGCACCTTTAATGTCATTACTTACTGTGAAAGCTGAAGACCAATGTCCCAAAGGGAGCAATTTTATATTGAAACTGCATCTTTCACAAAGAAAAGCACTTTTAAATGAGCTCTCGGTGTGGCATTGGCAAAGGTGCAAAGTTTAACCTAGCACACTTTATCATCTCTACCTCTCTATTGGGCAGTGTTATTGCTTCAACTATTACCATACCTTACTATTGTATACATTGTCAGCAAACAAGCACATTGCAAATCTCAAAGAATATCTTTTATTCCAAATATACTAGTTTATTACAACGTTTTGCTCTTTACAAATGAATGATCAAATTTGATAATCTTCACAAATCAGTGATAAAAGTTGGATATATTTTTGGTCCTGTCTTTGTAAGGTTTAACTATGGGTGTATAATGCTTACATTTACCATTTACAATGTTTCTTTCAAATCAACCGATCTTTCGTTCGAACTTCAAAGTTCTTGCTCAAATTTCCCAAAGGAAAGGATGAAGAATATATGTACATATATTTGGAAATATGGAAATATATACTAGTCCTGTATATATTATAGGTAATTGCAAATTTGCATAAATCTTCAATTTAATCAGTTTATCTTCCTTTTTTCTCATCGAGCCTCTCGAGCATGCCCTCCATCCCAGTCTTTCTGATAGTCCTCCATGAGAGAAGGGGTAATAAGAGTTGATGGTGGGGGTAAAATGGTGTCCTCGTGGTAGATACCAAAAGCCATTGGTTGTATCCTCCCTTGTTCCTCTGACGGGGGAAGTATAACCCCGTCTTTATAGAGTTGTGGCCTGGGACCATATTGGGGTACGATCAAATCTTCCTTGTATAAGGATGGACGGATAGCATCGGGGGGCAACATCAAACCCTCACGTTGGAGTCGTGGTCTTTCCCCCGCACCGGGTGGTAACATTACCCCCTCACGTTCAAGCCTTGGTCTATCTCCCGCGTCAGGGGGTAACATCAGCCCCTCTTTGTGGAGCCCAGGTCGCTGGAGCGGGGTCATGCTGGAATTTGATCCTTGACTTGGATGTCGATTTGATCTCCGATCGTTTGAGGAGCAACATCGACAGCACCGACAGCAAAAGCATCCTCCTGATACATCATCGTCGTCGTCGTCCTCGTGGTCTGCATCGTGGTATTGCATCCCGTCTTGGTGACCCACTCCTAGCCCACTCTTCTTTCCTTGAGATCCTTTGTTATACCTGCGGGACTTTCCGCAGCATTTTGAATTGGCGCCCTTGCAGCACCCATACCAGAGGTTCCGACAACATCCGAGTCTCCAGATGATGTAGCCCGGTCGCCATAGCAACCAATAGAGGATGAACGCCATCAAGAGAGCGCCAATGATGCCGAGCAGGACCCAGAGCCATAGGTATGATTCGGATTCGGTTGAATCGTCAGATTCTTAAAATGGGATTAAAAAATAGGAGAAAAAGGATTAGACAACTGCATGCCGCAGGGCTGTGTTACATGGGGCAAGGGACGCGTCCCTCTTTGATTACTTAAGTAGTGAAATATTATTTTGATAAAAAAACGGAGGGGGGGGTAAGAAAAAGGAAAACTGACCATCAAAAAGTGGTCAGCGTGTGGGATTCTGAAAAAAATGACGTCAGCTTAAGATCGTATTTCTGCCCCACTTAGGTACCCTGGCTCCACCCTGAATGTACAGTATTAAAAACATTAGGAATGCAATTTGAAAATCCTCAGATTAAATGGAAATGTCGGAGAAGATCACTTAAATGTTGATAAAAACGGATAATTCTTCAACAAGACGATATCTGGAGAGAAGGGGATAACTTAGAATGTTGAATATGTTACCAATTTCATCGCCATCATCTGTGTATAGCAATGTTTATCTTTTGTTTTTATTCACATTCATTTATTCATCTTTATTTCCGTTACCCCGGCCAACATTTCTTGTATGTTTTCCTCAGACTTTTAATAGTCTACGAGATCATTCTGCAAGGACTGTTCTCAAGGATGAGATTGTCATTACCTTGTACGAGTATGAAATTGTAAAAAAGGAAGTTTTTGTAACAAAGATTTCAGTTTTACCAGAGCAGAATGCTGGTTCTTGGATGAATTGGTCTGAATTGTCGCCACAGTTGTTGGCGAAATCACAGCGGACAGAGCGCGGCACGCATCGTCCGTTGTTGCATCTCAGCTCAGTGACATCGTCATCACATGCGCCTGAAAAGGAAAATAAAGTTCATTGGATTCTACTGCTGGAAAGAAAAATTTCGAGATGATGTACCGACTCTTGATGTAATAAGGATGGGAGAAAAAGTAGTATAATTATGGAATAAAGGTCTCGTTTCATTATTGAGATTGGGAAGAATGGGCAGAAAAAGAAGAATGTCCGCTTGCCATCATTTTAAAATACATCGTAGTCGATAATGTTACTCCGTGATGGCAGCACGATGGTAGAGACCTTCTTCAACAATAGACTGTCTTCCGAACTTCCTTTCTAGCTGTATGTCCCACTTCATCTCACCCTTCTTTTTTTCATTTGTTTTGAGGATTCTCACTTTACTCTTCCTTCTTCGTCCTCTCTTAATTTCGTCTTCTGATCTCGTTTTTTCCCCTTCTTTTTCGTGTTCTTCTAGTTCCAGTTGTTTTTGTCTTCTTTTTGTCTTTTTTTATTCTTCCCCTTCTCCTTATCATTCTTCCCATGGGCGGAAATCCCAGGGGGACAGGGGGGACGTGTCCCCCTACTAAAAAATGGTAGGGGGACACAATATCAAATGTCCCCCTACTATTTCTGGTCTTTTATGATGGTAAGAAATTCATCATTCAAAATCGAAATAAAACATGTATTTTAAGACGAGATGACCTAACTTTTGGGATGATAACCTTTTTTTTTTTTGCTTGTCAAATTTTCCAGCCCCTTGTCCCCCTACCTTTTGGAAGAGATTTCCGCCCCTGATTCTTCCGCTTCTCTTTTTTTTTCTTCTTCCTCATTCTTCGTCTTTATCACCATCATCATCTTCTTCTCCTCTTCCTCCTCCTCCCCCTTCTTCTTCTTGTAATTTCTCTCCTTCTTTCTTGTGACGTATTCTTGTTCATCTTCTTCATTGTTCAGACTGGGGAAGGACAGGCGAAAAGAGAAGAGTGTCCGCTTGCCGACTTTTCTTTACCCAGTTGACTTGCGTCAGTAACACTTATAATCTGCGTTTGTTCCCTTCAGTGGAATAATGAAATAATGATGTAAGACTAGAATCAAGGGCGGATCCAGGATTTTCTAAGGGGGGGGGGGGCACATTTTCCCGAGGAAAAATTTGACAACCAATAAAAAAAGAAAAAAAAGGCCTTCAATTTCAAGGGTGGGGGCACACTTGTGTTTTAACGGCAATTTTACATTCCAAATTTTCATTGTGCCTCTCAAAAGGGGGGCACGGGCCGGCTGCGCCCCCCACCTGGATCCGCTAGTGACTATAGAATGCTATTGAAATGAACTCTTTGCAATGCGGGGAGCAACAAAGATAGAAAATATCACTTCTCTTCATGCAGGTAGGACTAGGAGGTAAAGGCTGAAACAGGCGGAAATATCATATTTCCTTTTACAATACTCGTAGTATATCATGTCAACAATATTTAAAAAAAGTAGAAATCATAACCAGCAAAAGAATGTTGGATTTGTCAGTGGAGAGACATGTAATCTGACTTTTGAAAAATACTAATTATTATCTTTACCAGTGGCGTCATTTACCAGCAATTTTGAGGGGGTGAATGTTTTTTTGTACGCGATGCACTATTTGCGAGAGAGAGAAAGAAAAGCGAGATAAAACTATTAGTTGAATTGCGAATAGTTTTAATAATCTATTTGGCACGCAAAATATATTAGATTTACTATGTTGAAAATACAATACAATGATTTGAAAATAATAACAACCAGTAGATCAGTGCTTTTACCATTATCAAATGAAGTGACGAGGAGTGTGATGTTGGCCGCGGCTGATTCGTTGAGAGCGAGCCTGATTGTCAAGAACTGACCAGTAGACTCGAAGCTTACCGGAGTCTCTGTGCCGCAGTATCGACCAATCAGCTCGTCCGTCTCAGAGTCATCTCCATCCCATATCATCAGAGAGGATCTTCTGCAACCTTGTCCGTCTGGTATACTTGGGTTATTTTCATCGTCTGTTTAAAAGAAGAAGAAGAAGAAAAAGAAAAAGGAAGAAGAAGAAGAAGAAGAAGAAAAATGAAGAAGAAGAAGAAGAAAAAGAAAAACGAAGAAGAAGAAGAAGAAAAAGAAAAAGAAAAAGGAAGAAGAAGAAGAATGCAATGTTTTCATATTCGTATTCAATGTTTGAAGGGGCACACCGGTGAAGCATTTTGCGTCTCTATCAAAATAGTTCATACTATAAAAAATTTCCAAATATCATTAATATTGTACAACCCTGATATGAAGATTCAACAATGACGTAAAATATGAAAATCAATGAGTCACTATTTTATCTAGAGTAGCTGGAGTAGGCAATGATAATTATTGTACTTCAAATTACAGAGGCTGAACGCAAACATTAGCCCCACCCCACCCCACCCCCCCCCCAAGAAAAAAAAGGTCACAATCTTCACGATCTTTGATCTTTTCAACTGCTGATATTTTGTCTAGGTAATGTAATTGACATGATTATGCCCAAACGATGAAAGAGAAATAAATTTAATTTATTAAAATTCCCGACCTAATTGGTGCCCTCAAAGCTACGATCACTTATCCCTCAGTCACATTTCCCCTTCGGCGAGTAGAAAAAACGGCCGTTTTAACATTCTTTTGTACCAGCTACATGTACGTGATTTGAATAAAAATGATTCAAACGGCCGTTTTAGACTCGCCATACGGCCGCCCTAGGGAAAATGTGACTGGATATAAATTAGCAATGGGCATATCCCAAAGCAGGACATCCAATTTGACAAACATTACGAAGAAATAATAATGGGTAGACAACTTAATCCAGCGGAGAATATATTACCGCCAATTAATATCATAAAGAAAGGCCTTTTTATCTTGTTTGTTATCATGAAGAAAATCCTTTAAAAAAACAAATAGCCCGATGTATTTAAACTTTTTGAGGAAATCTGGGATATCGACACTCGGATATTCAATTTGACATGCACGCAAGCAAACATTACCACAAGGTAGAACTTGCTTTATAGACTTGATCAGCAATGTGGTTTTGGCCTATTGTGTTATTGTTTATCATTTATTCCACATGTTTATTCAAAAGTAATATAAATCATTATTTATCAAGTAAGCTTGAAGATTGATTATCATTATAATTGCTTGGTTTTGATTTATTGATATCATGGATTATCGTCTATTTGAAAAGTGATGACTTTTACTGGTGGTGGTGGTGGTGTTTGTAGTAGTAGTAGTAGTAGTAGTAATTAGTAGTAATAGTAGTAGTAGTAGTAATAGTAGTAATAGTAGTAGTAGTAATAGTAGTAGTAGTAGTAGTAGTAGTAGTAAAGTGGCAGTAGTGGTAGTAGTAGTGGTGGTGGTGCTGGTGGTGGTAGTGGTAGTAGTAGTAGTAGTAGTAATAGTACTACTACTACTACTACTACTACTACTACTACTACTACTACTACTACTACTACTACTACTACTACTACTACTATTACTACTACTACTACTACTACCACTACTACTACTACTTCTACTACTACTTCTACTACTACTACTGCTACTACTACTACTACCACTACCACCACCACCACCACTACTACTACCACTACTGCCACTGTAGTAGTGGTAGTAGTGGTAGTAGTAGTGGTAGTGGTGGTGGTAGTGGTAATAGTAGTAATAGTAGTAGTAGTAATAGTAGTAGTAGTAGTGGTGGTGGTGGTGGTGGTGGTGGTGGTGGTGGTGGTAGTGGTAGTAGTAGTAGTAGTAGTAGTAGTAGTAGTAGTAGTAGTAGTAGTAGTAATAGTAGTAGTAGTAATAGTAGTAGTAGTAGTAGTAGTAGTAGTAGTAGTAGTAGTAGTAGGAATCAGAGGCATCGATCAATATTTTGGAGTGAGCGGCAATTAAAAGTTACAAAAAAATGCCCAAATTATAATACAGAATTTTCATGGGGTGATCACGGGTAGGGGAGGGGGCTATTTCAATTGATTAATTTAACATTACATCATGATGGAAAGCATGTACCTTCGAGTAGGAATGGTGGAACGAAGACGGCAGCGATCATCTGGTTTGATTTGAGAGCCTGGACGACCACGGTGCAATCCTGAGGGCCCGTGATGTTCTCGAAGGTTGCTGACGTCACAATAAAGCTAGCGTCCTTTTTCTGAAGACTTGCATCACAGACGCTTGTCAAAACAACTTCATACGGCATAATCAAAGAGAAAGGGATTATCAAAAATATTGCTAAATTTTCAGAATAAAATGAACTTAGAATTGTATGATAACGCTCTGACATACGGAGTTAAATCTGATCAAAATCTTATATCCTAGGGGAGAAGGTGCAGGGAGGTTTTTGATATCTCATCAAATTCAAATAAAAAGAAGAGGTCTCTTGCGTCTTTAGTACCCTTATCAACTCGAATTCAATTGACTTGCTTTTTTCGAAATAAATAATGAGCGCTCCAAAATGGGAAACGATTGAGGAATTTGAGATAATTCCTAGCTAAGCTAAAACGTTTTATAAAGATTGAGAACAGAAATGGTATAAAATGCCTACCTTGGTCACATCAGATATGATTGTAAAAACTTAAGCTACTGTACATGAAATTTCTTTAACTCGCAAAACAGAGTAGGAGACAGATATATGCAGGGAGGAAATATATCTTCCCGCGAATGGCGTTGATGCTCTGAATTTTAGAAATTTCTCTGAAACTTTAACCTGCCCTAATGTTGATATTTCTTAGATTTCATAACTCGATTGCGAAGAAAAAAAGAGCTCAAAATTTGAAAGGGATGATGCAGGCTAGAAGAGGCACGCGAAGCACGGAAACCCCGGCGTAAACCTCTGTGATTTATTTTGAAAGAGAAACAATTGTGTAATTTCGCTCATTATTAAGCGCTTTCTTTTGTTTGATTAGGAAAATTCAGTGTTATTAAAAAATTCGAATCAATGGCAAAAAACAAGACAGGAGATGGCTGTACAGCGATATAAAACAAAGTTTCATCGTACATACTTTTGCATATATAGCACAGCACGAATTTACGGCCTCCCCTTTGAAAAGATACTTTGCCAAAAATTGCTTGCTGAAAAGCGGAAGAAATAGCATTTGGGGACTCGGGGAGTGAGAGCAGAAAGTTTGTGTCGAGGCAATTGAAAAAATGCTTTTCATACTTCTTACACTCATGTTCACTTTATAATTTCTGGCAAAAATATAGGATTCCCATCGCCAGGAAGGGGAAAAACGGAGTAGAAAAAAGGTGTGGGGAAACAAAGAGAAAAGGCAATTTCGATATTTTCCCGCGCGGAAGCAAAATTTTGTACGAAAAGAGAGAACTTCTCGTTTAGCGGGTTATTATCATTTAGACAAAAATATAAGAAAGAAAAAACAAAAAAGCTATACCCATCTTCCTTTTTCTCCCTTTGCTTTTTCTTTTTTCTCCTTTCCCCCTTCTTTTTTTTCTTTTTTGTGGCGTTTTTTTTTTTTTTTTTTTTTTGGGGGGGGGGGGGCGACCGTCCCTGGCTACGCGCCTGTTCCTAGTCTTATTTATACCATAATCATAATTAATCATAAAAATTCATCATGCTAGTATACTTAAATATTATTTCACATAAGACGTCTCTTTATTCGGTGCATGTTTTGTTTGATACTGCATTTTCTTCTGTACTGATAATAATTATAACGAAGATGATTAAGAGGAGGATGTTGATGGAGTTCAGATGAGAAAAGTAAAAAAAAGCGGAGAGATGAAAAAGCATGCAAAATCAAATCATGAAAATTACCTGTATTTGTACTTCCGCTGACGATGACGAAAAGAATATTCACCAAACATACAAAGAACTGTGACGTCGCCATTGTTGTTACATGGTCTGGGATTATTATAAGCCTACTCAAGAAGACGTTGACATAATTATTGACATGTTGAAATCAGCAATTTCCAATTCTCACCTTTTTTCTCTGTAGATAATATAGCTCTCTGTTTTTGCCGTTCAAAACTGTCATGTGCGCCGCCGTCATAATGAATTATTTGCAAAATAAAATTGAAATAATGTTAGATTATTATTGGTATTCCAGACAGATCATAATCAACATCATATTAACTAAATTCCATCAAAATTAACTGCTGAATCTCCAGTTAAAAAAAACACAAAGAAGACAGGGAATTCCTCCGTCTCATCCAATGTTGAAATCATATCAAACTGCAGGCTTCCATGTCAGACTTTTTTTCAAAATGGCGCCGGGTAGTTCTCCTTCAGATCAAAATACACTTTTCCCTGGAAATGCACTTCACCTTGTACCGCCTACATTTCAACCTTTGTAATAATTGTCCAGGGAGACGGCACGCATCGTATCTAATCTGCGATAAAAATCCTCATTATTGAATTCAGATTTTTTCAGGTCGCACTTAGATGTTAATTAAACCGCCGGACGAAATACATTCTGTATAATAATATGCTGTTGTCTTGGCAACGCAGGACGCATGCTGTATGTGTTCACTTCACACAGCTCAGTGTTGTGTTTCTGTGTTAAAATATAAATTGACGTCTCTCTGGAATATCATGTTTACTTAACACGATCAGATTATTTGCGATGTATTCTTAAGTAAATGTTTAGAGTGAATACTGTGTGAATATTACTCGATTTGGTGCTGGTCTGATTATGTCCATAACTCGCCCTCCTTTTTGGTGCACGAATGTTTTTTTTTAAATCTCTACCATGGGATTTAGCTACCCCTTCCGTCAGTTGATTGCGTCGTTCCCTCGACTTTTGAAAATCCCTCGCTGTATACGCAAAGGGCTGTGATATTCATAGTGCAACTGGCATTTCCCCTTGGAATTACTTTTATTAAATATCGAATATAAAGATTATTTTTGGATGATGCTCTGATGGTCTATTATCATAATGTAATAGAGTGGATCATTTTTATTTTCAAAACCAAGGATATGTTTAATGTATGCTTAAAACTGTCGGTAAATTTCCTTGGGCATCACAATTTTTGTTAGAATTCGTCCGAAACTGGGCAAATTGTGACCAAATTTGATCAAGATCAATGGACCAATTATTTGTGTAACGACCCAACGTTGATTGGATATTAGTTAAAATACTAACCATAACCATTTAAAAGGTATACATTTGATTCAAAATCGTAATTTACAACATAAACTGCATGAATGTGGATATTGACTTTGAGGGATGCTTCGAAGAAGAAAGTTTGCTGGCAGTGAATGTAAATTATATAGCTAAAAGAATGGAAAACCATCATAAATAGGAAATAAAATTAAGAAGATTGTGGGAAATGAATAATGGAGCTCGAAAGAGAGAGAGAGGGAGAGAGGAAGGGTGAGAGACGGAGGAAACTAGTAAATTAGAATGAATTACAACATTCAAAATATAGTAATGGAAAGAAGAATATACTGGACAACATTCTTTAGTACTTAATTCAAGATTTTACAGTACTATAGAATAATGATAAATCTATGGGTATACATTTCGCCCGATGAAACGATTTTAATTACGGCTCAATGATACATTGAGCAGATCTCGAAGAGCTTGGAAAGGCAAAACAATATCAGGGGAGCGTTTCATCAATATTTTCATCCGACAAGTTGTCAGATCTGACATATTTCCATGATTTTGATTGGCAAAGAGGCACTGTTCCTATGGTAACTGTCGGATAGAATGGGACTTGTCGGATAAAACGTCCGACAAGTCCTTTCATGAAACGCCCCCCAGAAGAAAGCGAAATGTCATGGATATTAATTGAGGTGATGATATATCCTGGATATATAATTAAGTGTCGCCTTTATTAACAAAAAAAAATGCACATTCACCAAGATCAGCACATATTTTTACAGTTTACATAACAAAAAAGGGACTACATACACTTCAAACATTACAAAAGCAAAAGAAAACGGGAACAATTATGCAATTAAAAGTTACATAAAACTGGGTTGTTGCATGTTCTTGTTGTTTTTCTTTTTCTCCTTCGTCGCCCCTTCTTCTTTCTTCTGTTCTTCTTCTTCCCCCCTTCTCCTTCTACTTCTTCTTCTTCTTATTCTTCTTCTAGCTAACAGGCTTAAGTGTTGACCTTATTTCCTCTCACCATCTTACATTTTTATTCTATTCATTTGTTGTTATATGCCTATAAAAAAATCTTAGCGTCACTCCAAACGAACAATGTCTGTCAAGTTCTATCAAAATAATGCAAGAAACACTACTACAGCATTTTCTCTCTGTGTATTTTTCTGCCTTCTCGAAGATTGCCGACCGAGTTCATCTTCGTTGCTCGTCGACCACAGGTGCATATTCGACGACACAGCCCTCGACTTCGAACGGGGCAGCACCATCCACAGTCGCCCAAACTTCGGCGTCGCCAACAACCACAGGCCCATACCATGTAGCCGGGTCTCCAGAAACAGAAGTAGAGGAGGAACAGGAAGGGGAGGATGAGGGCGAGGGCCGCGTATAGAAGAGGGCGGAGGTCGGGTGTCGTGTAGATTACTGTCGATATGAAAATAATTCAGTGGTAATTTATTTGTGATTCAAAATATTTCTTCTTTAAATAGTTGAATTTTGTGACGGATTTGACGTATTTTTTAGTCAGAAAAATAATATAATCTATATCCCTTCCTTTCCTTTTTTTTCTTTGTCGGCAAAATGAGGGTCCATGACCCCACCACCCATCTGTACACCAATGACAAGCTTATAACCTTCAGGAAAAGGTACAAGTGTAGTGACCAAATTTCATATATCATAACCGTTAGGATCATTAAATTGGAGAATAGGTGAGGGGGATGTCACATCTCATCATTACACAGGAAAGCGTTTCATGAAAAGACTTGTCAGACGCTATATCCGACAAGTCCTGTTTTACCAGACAGTTACCATAGTAACAGTGCCTCTCAGCCAATCAGAATCAAGCAAAGTTGTCAGATCTGACATCTTTCCATGATTTTGATTGGCAGAGAGGCACTGTTCCTATGGTAACTGTCGGATAAGATGGGACTTGTCGCATAAAACGTCCGACAAGTCCTTTCATGAAACGCCCCCCAGGAGAGTGTTTCATCAACATTTTCATCCGACAAGTTGTCAGATCTGATATCTTTCTCTGATGTTGATTGGCTGAATGGTACTGTTACTATGGTAACTGTCGGATAAAATGGGACTTGTCGGATAAAACGTCCGACAAGTCCTTTCATGAAACGCCCCCCCTGGTCTCATTTACTCTTGATGAATCCAAATACAATCATATTCAAAGTAAAATTATGATCTCGTTGATCAGGTGTTTACCGGGGCAGTTGGCTTCGTCCTGATCGCTGAAGTCCTCATCGCCGCAATTGCCATACCCCTGCCTGTCACACGTCACGGTCGAGTCGATGCACCGACCCGTCGTCGTACACGTGAACGATGAACAGGACGTATCTAGATGAAACAAGATCATGAAGGGAAAAGGTGGATTATCATGTTGAAGGAGAGGGGAACACTGATAAAAGGGCAAAGAGGTTATAGAAGGGAGGGTGATAGAAGATTAAGATGATGGTGACGTGAAGATCAAGAAGATAAAGCTTGATGGGGGAGCGTGGGGATGGAGTCACCCCCTTAGAAATAGGAGAAAATTGGAGAGAGAAGTGGGAGATGTACGGAGAAATGAAGTGTTTTTGACATGCCCTGTCTTTCAGACAAAGTCTAATAAATAAATGAATCCCGAAAGTAAATCTATCATTTAATTCAAACACTATTTCAAATTATTTTACATAAGAAACTATAAATAGCAAAATAGCGTGGACAATGATGCATGTTTCAAGAAAGGACACTTATTATCAGTCCCCAAACAATACCTCCACAAATACAATGTGCGATGATTTTCCTCTTTTTATACTTTAGTCCTTCTAACGGGATAGCCGTCCGTGAGAAATACATTTCTTATTGACGATTACTCTCAGTAATTTTTCGTTACCTTAAGTGTAGTGTCCGTTAGGCCTATGTCTTTTTATGCAATCATGCCAATTTCGATGCCAGAATTACAGATCTTTAAGATTTTGATTGATGTACATGAATGTCTATCAACTTTCATTACTGTCTGAAAACGCAGTGTAGATGGCTCTGAAGTCCATGACACTGAAATCCCCGGATGTTTGTAATCTCAACGATAAGCTGCTCCCTGACGAAAGAACAAGGGTTGGTCTGTCTGTACCGCACAGCGTGTCACCGAGCTGGCTAGAGGATGCGATGGGACCATCGAAAATTCGCACACTGGCATCATCACAATTGTCATTTGGAAAGCCATACCTAGAAAAAAAAGATGGAGTCGAAACTTACTGGTCAGTCATCCTGATATGCTCGGCGTTTGCCAGTTTAATTTGTAAATTCATCATCGTCATCCTAGAGTGGTTATTGTCATTTTACAGACTATCATGTGCTGAAAATGTGTTTTTAAGACATTGTGATAGGATTATTTTAATTACATCCATTTCAGAATGCTGGTGATTGATCATCGCCATCATGACGACATTTTCGTCACCCATTCCGTCATTTCAATCGTCATTTTGCACCATCGTCATCATCTGGACTGACTTTTAACAATGCAAGCGAATGAACTTAAAACGAATTTATTGAGCTCTAAAACATTCCATTACGTTCGAAGAATTTACTGAAAGGTGATAATGATTTGGCAGAGAATAAAAAATATCTGCTGGAAGATGAAAAAAGCAAAAATGAATTGAGGAGTGACCGTCAACACTCAAATACTCTGACCTACTCCTATTTTATTTGTGGTGTTTTTGGCTTTTTCATTAAGGTTTTACTTATATACTTTACTTTTTTTATTTCGCTGTGCTTGCCATATCCTTTTCTTTTCCAAAATCATCCTATATATAGATGTACGAGAGAGCGCAGCGAACGACGAAATAATGAAACACATCTATGTGGAAAGGAACCTTATTTCACACTTTCCCACATGTTTTCACATATGGGTATGAGAAAAATTAACGGTACTATCGCTTGATTGATTGGATGAAAAACTTGTTTAACTTCTATTTTCAAATTTGATACAAATATATTGTTAAGCCACACTAACAATCAGAATGGGGGTAGGGGGCAAAATTTGTACCACATCTCGTGTGATATTTTTAAGTCCATTTTTTTTATACTTACCTTCTATTAACATCAAACCATCGAAAGTCCACCATTACTCTGGTATAAGGGTCATTTGCCTGGAACAGATATGAACAATCTATTGTGACGTTATACAGGTCAAAGGTTAACTGGTTTGAATGAGATTTCAACTCCTTGCTGAATGAATCTGCGTCTGACGTTGTTGCTAAGCAACTGCCATCATCGGAAATGAGAATATCTGTTTCGATGAAAACAACAGCATGATTGGATGATAAGAAGAAATATTTTGATGGAGTTTTTATCTACAGGAATGTTTGAATTTATTTTTATCTTTATTCCATCAAACTTTCTTCATTTTTTTCGTGTTCAACTGGTTTCAAAAGTTATACTGAACTTTGAACTAGCATATAGATGGCACTTGTGAAATAACATATTTTTCCTTCGCTTTCGAGGGATTGCGGAATGGAAGTCTGTTGTCAAGTCCTCCTTCCTGAGACCATCAATCAAGTTGATATCCATACGAATCTCTACCGGGGAAAGTCAACCATCATACTACGAGAACAGGGACCTATTTCATTAAAACTTGTTTTAATAACAAATTTGCAATTACAGTTAAAAGCTTCTGAAATCCGACATTCTGATTGGCTGATAGTAAACTTGTTGTAGATATTTTGCATTTGTTGTTTAAAACAAGTTTTTTTTAATGAAACAGGACCCTGGGCCCAAGAAAGAACCATCAAAATATGTACAATACATAAAAAGATTGCTATTAGTCACAATGTACGCGAAATGTATTTTTTTACGTGAATAGTGCGATGGCTCTTTTCACCCCCTACTTGAACAAATCGTATTTTTTACCGAAGAGTAATAAACTAAACAATAGATAACAAATAAAAATCATAGTGTCGGGGAAAGCTTCCCAATCCTCGCCCCTGTAATATAATTAGAGCTCTCATAAATTTGATGGACAATGATAAAACAATACATGTGATACACACCTACCTGTTGCTATGTCAGGCTGATTTGCAGTATCTCGTACCGTCTGCCTCGTCAAGCAAGCCTCAACACTCCTAATTGTGACGAGCCATAGAAAATAAAATCTGATGGCATTCCTGCCCATTTTGTGATATGAATTTGATAGTATCATCATGATTGTGATTGTGATGCGACAAAGTACCTCACAATGTATATTTACAGTTTATACGATTTTACATGTTTGCTATTTAGTTCGTATGATATGGTTGAACTTGTTTGCAGTGTCGCTAGGCGATTCAACGTTGATGTATGGTATGCGATTATTCTTTGTCTCCCCGTCTTTGTTAGTAGCACAATAAGCCAAAGAGTTTGAGGGGGGGCAGACATGGCATAATTATGGGGCAACATTTTTATAAAAGCTGCAATAAACATGATAAACGAAGCGAGCGAGCATTTTTGTTTACCTTTTTTGATATAAAAAATTAATTTGTGATACATTTTGTCATAATAATCAGAAAACAATTTCCTATTTCACCGTCTGTCTGCGCTCCCCCCTCTCTCCCTTCCCCCTTCATCTATGTGTGATTGACTGTAGTTATGGTGACTGACTACCAGCCTATATACATGTTATAATGAACGCAAAATAATGCTGCAAATTATAAGGGGAAACTCGCCTAGGTCCATTATTTGAAAAACCGTTTTTATTTCCATCCTTACAAAACGGGGATGTACGAGTTAGGTCCCGATAGACCAGCATGGCATTTGTAACTCATGGATCCATTGATTCGTTAGATATGTTATTTCTGATATAAAAACTAAAAACTTGACTTTTTATACAAACAGTGAGGAAATCATTTGAATAGTTACACGATAGGAGAACTAAAATGTTTGTTCATAAACATATCGAAAGTCATAATCTTCGAGCAAAAATCTTTGGATGGATGAAGATGGCGGGCTGTTCAAACTCAAGGCTAGAATTCAAATTCTATATTACACCCTGACAGACCGATTATTGGCCCGAACTGCTCCAAAACATCTTTCATCGCAACACTTTGAATTAATCCATTAAAAACGAGGGAACTTATTCATTAGAGGGCGACATGGACGACAGACTGTTCTCACTCGTGTTTTAATTAGTGTCGAGTTATCACATCAGCTGTGAAGCGGCCATGACCTGATCAGGATGGGCAAACCAGTTGGTTCTCAAGTCCAGCAAGAATAAGGGCCCTATGCACGGTCGGTCGCACCTTGTATCCAGATATCAAAAGTGAAAATCCAATGTTTCTTGTTAGAATCTTCAGTTGCAGCAATGATGATAAAACCCGTAGTAAGATTCGCACATGTTGTTTATCCATTATGAATGTTGAATATCGATGATGAGGTGTGTTTATCCACTCTCAGACAATTTCAGAAAAGTCTGTAGGTTGGTTAAAATACAGCGACGGAGTCTTTTTTTTCACAAATAATTTTAAAAGATAAAGAAAATGCTGATCACATTTATCACAAAATAATTGGCAGGAAAGATTATCAATATCTAATTGGTAAGTTTTTCTCCCAAACAAAATTATGCCCCCACAAAAAATATCAGGAATCAAGAGAGGAGAGGGGCATTTCCTTCTTTTTCACAGACATAATATTGGCGGATTAAGATTCGCATCTAGATCCAATGTGGTTGATGTATATTTGATTTGTTGAATCAATAGGCAAAAATTAGCAGACACTTTTTATCAACAAACAATTATAAGAATTATTTTCGTAATCGCTTTCTTAGTTAACCAATAAAGTCTCTCTCTCTCTTTTTTTTTTTTTTTTTTTTTTTTGGGGGGGGGTGCTGGTTGCTGTTAAATGGGTTTCATTGTCTGCAGTGGCATAATGACTATTTTTTTCCGAGGGGGTGAAGAGCAATAGTCCTCCAATCATCCTTGCTCATGAAAACTTTCGTGGCAGTGCTCCCCCCAAAAAAAAAAAAAATATATATATAGTACGCCAGATCGAGGTGCTTGATCATGTTGGTTCCTTACTTGTAAAGTTAGAAATCTGGTTCGTATTCAAATTTTACGAGAGTTGGGAATTTTCATTAATGACTGTTCCATTATAAGGATGATCCATTGCTGTCAGTATGGCGTGGATGCCACCGGGGTCATTGTCATGGGGTGAAATAGGGCGTGTCTACCCCACCCTATAAGATGACCAATGACCTGAAATGGTGCATTAATTGAATTCATATTTTGAACGCGTGGTTGACAAAATACCGAGAAACACTTTAGGGGGTTACACATTTTGTTTTGGCCGTACATAATATTAGTTACTTTACCTTTGTCTCGATAATTGAGCAAATATAATTATAGGCATATAGACAGTTGCACCGTGTTAAAATATTGTATATTCATATCAACTGTTGTAACTGTTGATCTATATGGCCTACAATATCATAAAGAGTTATTGTTGATCGTTATATCTACTTTATCTCTTTAGTGTTGCAAAGATAGATTTGTTATTGAAATGAGATTCAGTGAGCTTTTTTTAAAATAAATTTTACATTCCTTTCATTAAACTACATGTGTTCGCTATAAGCTGTTTTATGATATCATTCTTTCTAAAGAGTAATTTTGTTAAGGCCAAAGAAGTCCGGAATAACAATTTAACATATTCACCAAGCGTATCTCTAAAAACAATATGAAACGATTTTCAGCTACCTTTCACACGGTGTAACAGCGATTATTGACCTTTCTCACAATGCCCGCCTAAACCAGGACAAAAATTATACCAAACTACTATCCATATAGTCAGCACTGGCACCTGTGCGTCAGAGAGCGTGAAATCTCATTTACGTTCGCCTCTATACCGACAAGACTAAAAGAAATATCAATATCTCGTGGGGCTTTATTCAAGGAAATATATATCTATCTTTACATCTGTAAATATTATACCCTGATTCCGCATTTTGTTTTGGCCGCCGGGCCGGGCCAGCTGTCGATCGCACCCCGAGCATATAGCTGCCGAGAGGAAACGTCAAATGCGCTTCTGATCGCTTTTCGGTGATACCTCTAGCAGACGTTATTATTTAGCTTGCATACAAATAATAAATAAAAAAAAAGAGCGGGAAATGGGAGCGTGCTCAGGCGCTTTCTGATTGTCGCCTCACGGGAAAATTAAAAGTTGAAATCATTCGTTTCCCTCTAACTTAGGGTAAGTCCTGTCAAATCTAGTTAGGGCCCTCGGCCTGAAGCGGGTGCCTTTATACTGTAATTTATTATTTTACTTGTCAGTATTCGTTAACAGCAAGGAAATCTTGTGAGCTGGTCAGTCCTTGTTTTATACACGTTAATGAGGGCATGTTTAAAAACGATTTAATTGATATATAATTATACTTGCTTGCGGCTAATACATCTTTATCAGAAGTCTCTATAAGCGCTAGCTCTGCAATAAATGCAGCATAAATTCCCGTTGCTTTGGCCGAAGTATACGATTTTCAAGGGATAAAATCCTGCCAGGTTTCCATTTACCCCACCTGGGTAGAAGTTGAAGGCTCCCCACTCCCTAGTCATGATTGCAATATTACAAGGCCCGTCGCCTGTCTCTGCATAGCCCCCTCGAATCTTTCAGTAAATATCACACTTCCTCTTCCAAACTTCCGTCTCTTCTGACCAAGATGTCATCCTCAATTTGAAATAATTTTTATAATAGGATGCACAACAGACAAGAATAGATGGAATTCTATGGTATTGGTTAATGAGGAAGTTAAAAACGTATAGGCCGACAGTCAAACCTGTGCATAGTGGTCACTGAAGGGAAACAGCAAATGTGGCCACTAAAGACAGGTTGGTAGCCATCTTAGATTTATCATTGCAGATACTGTGCAATGTACTGGAGATACATGCGTTTTAACAACTTCAATTTTTTTTTAAAATATATAATATGCGTACATATATCTATTTCAATAAAAAAAATGACCAAATACTTGTGTTGATTGCATAATAGTTATTTTAAGAGTAAGATTCATGTTTAAATGCAATTGCAAGGGCAAGGGCTAGCTATTCAACTACTGTCCGAGTCAAAAGTTTTGGGGAAGCTTGTTTTTAGTGGCCACTATAGAGGGTCTGCTATTGACCGATGGAGGCAAAATGAGTGGCCACTGGCCGCAATAGACAGGTGGCCACTATTTAATAGACAGGAACTGCAAGACATGAATTTCCTGCGGGTAAATTTAATTGGCCGCTATAGACAGTTGGCCACTAAGACAGATTCGACTGTATATATACATTATTTTATGGAGGAGGAGACAATAGAACTGAATGATTACACGATGAAAAATATCCAACAATATATTGATATCCATATTTCTTGATGAATCTGATCGTTAAGACTAAACGTATTTTGAATGTCGCACGGAATAATAGTGACTCATTATGAATCGATTAAAACAACATTTCAAACAAATTTGTATGCAACTAGTTGTTGACATTCTGATTTTAAATTGTTCGATGTATGTTTACATTGCATCATTTGCAAATTCATAATTGTAATAATTTATCCAAGGAAATTTTTAGGACCCCTCAAGAAAAAAAGGAATTGAAGCAAATCACGTATGCTTTCGAGATTTTCATTTGACCTAATCGAAGAAAAGAAAAACAACAATATATATAAAAAAATAATTTTATTCAATAAATCGTCTCATTTAAAAATTGTATTCTTTGAAAACGAAAACTAGAAAAAGAATCCAATCTTTTTTTTTGCATGGGAATACAAACTTCTCCTAACTCCCTTTCATTTTTCAATATCTCGTGCATGTCAGTCCACTGTAGAAAACGTGCGAAACGGCGCTCGAGAGATTGAATTAGCTCGAATTAGTAAATTTCTGCTCTCTATTACCAAAACACTGATTATGGCTTCCCGATTGGAATTTTCATCGACGAAAGCTTGCCTTGACGAAAGACAAGACTCCGCAAGTGTTCCAAAGTCAAACGACAGAGGGAGGTACTCTAACTGTTGATAATTAGTAGCTGGTAATCTCGTGTGAAGAATTGTTTGAGGTGTCAGGATTCAACTTGAAGTTCACTTCTTCTTTTTTTCTTCGAAACCAAATCATTTTAAAAAATGCATTCAAGTTGTCATCTGATTGCTAAAGAAAAAAAAATGTATATAAAATATTTGAGATAACGGGTATTACGAAAAGAAAGGTGAATACTCCCGGATGTACTTGTTTTGAATGACTTTTTCTTTCTATAAGTGCAGACGCCAGTCGGTGCCATGTATTGGAAATGTTTGGTATATTATTTACTCTTTGGTCTGACTTTCAACAGTTGAACCAAGTTATTCAATCTTTCTCTGCTGGTATTGGCTCACTTGAAACATGAAATGAAGAAAATATGGTTGATGCATCTTCTTTGTATTAAAAGTTTAGATCAAGGTTGAATTACATAGTGTCCTGATAAGAATTATCAAGTTTCATGAGAGTTTTGAACCAGATATACCCACCATCCTTTTCATCATCTAAGATCTCTATAAAATCAAGTGAGTGTTTACTAATGACATATTTCATAGAATTGTCCGTACATCCTTGAAAAAATAGAACATTATGACGGTATCATATAACCTGATCATAATAAGCAGAGAGTGAACGGCGGCTAAGTCCAATGATCATCAAGAGTTTGCAACCCCAAAGATTCCATGTTTGTCCTCAATCTTGAACTATCTCTTACAACTTAAAACAATTTTGTTTTGCTTTGAATATAATATTTCATTAGTGCAGGGGCATGGGAACTATTTTTTAATAAGGGGTGCTGGGGCCCGTTTCAGAAAGAGTTGCAATCAATCGCAACTTTAAAAATCATGCGCGACTTGATTTTCAGCCAATCAACAGCGCGCATTTGGGACTTGCGATTGATTTTTTGACTTGCGTTTAAACGCAACTCTTTCTGCAACGGACCCCAGGTTTGGTAAAAAAAATTGACAACCCCCACAAATGGGTTTGTGCTCCAAAAAAAGAAGGTAATATTGGTTTTAAAAAACATTGAAAAGCAAAAAAAAAGTTTTCCCTCCAAAATGAAAGTGATTTTTGTATTTTTTGTTGTTGACATTTTGGCATAAGCACCTGATTTCCCGGGGGTGCTGTCTATGGTGTATAACATACGCAGCACCCCCAGAAAGTTCTTAAGGTGTTTAAGAAACACCAAGCTCCGCTTCCCAGGACCATGCATTAGTGTATGTCATTTTTATCTGTTGTATCCTTGCCGATCATAATACGAACATTGTTTCTGGATCACCTGTACAATCGAAGATTTCCATTTAGATTAAGTTCCGCAACTTGCATAATTCCTATGGCATTTACCTATTTGAATTATATTATATTTAACGTTCACATTTCAAGTTTAATTTATTATGATATTCATGTTTAATTTATTGTAATTGGATGCTAAAAAACTGTGGAGAAGTATATAAAAATCAAGACGAAAATTAAAAATATTAATAAAATAACCAAAGGTGAGCTGACAGTCACCAAAGTATCTGCATCGAGACATGTGACGACTTACTTGTCATCTAGAGGCATGATATGTGCGTGGTGGCGTTGACACGGGCGATATGAGGTGCCCCACCCCACCCCTTCCTGGCTTTTATCCTGGGGGCCGTTTCATAAAGCTGTTCGTAAGTTAAGAGCGACTGTAAGAACGACTGGTGATCCTTTCTTACGCTCTAAACCATCGCCAATGAACATTTTGGTGTACACCATTTAACAAAAGAAAGGATCACCAGTCATTCTTAAAGTTGCTCTTAACTTACGAACAGCTTTATGAAACACCCACCTGGTATTGAATCCACATCTCAACACCACCATAAGCCCAAGGAAAAAGCCAGTGATCAGGTAACATAATGTGTTGGTGCAACAATGGCTTCGGGCAACTGTTTCTGAAGACAAACGGGGTGAAAGAGGGAAGTAGGTCTAATTTGTCTGGACGCCCTGAAATAATGACCCATTGACAAATGACTTTAAAACATGTATACATCCTTGGTAGAGACAATGAAATGCGTCGGATGTTGCCCCAGAAGCCCTGCTCGTTTTCTGTTTCTCGTGATATTTTCGTTTGACGCTGATCCAATGCTATATATCATACAAGAAAGCTCATGTTAGATTTAACAGGGAATTTGACCGGGAGGGGGCCAATATAGGTACCTGAAAAGAGCATAAGCCAAGAATGGGAGTTACTAGAATGATTAAGGTCAATATCCTCCAATAAGTTGATTTTGACATATGCAAAAAAAAAAGAGTCAAGCTTATCTGGATTATATTTTTTAGGAAAGTAGATTCGGAAGAAATTGAAACAATGATGAGGAAATAATTCGTTTGATTAGAGTTCCTCTTTTCTTTCTTACCTTTTCGTCACCACCCTTTACTTACATACCATTTTCTCGTCTCTTCGTCACATTTCGTAATGTCTTGTCACCTTTCTATCGCCTCTTTTAGTCACTTTTAGTCCCCTTTTCGTCACCTTTTCGACAACCTTTTACCACCATCCGTTACTATGTCACCGTCGCCATTTTGACATTACCTCTAAAACCCACTGAACACAATATGCACTTGGTTATACATAAACACCCGTTTTCTCTTTGCAGAAAATCACATTAAGGTCAATGTAAAACAGATTTTACTTTCATTCTGTCTTACCTAATTATGTTCGATGTGCCCGACCCAAAATATCTGACAGCATATTGGCATTGGTGACCTTTCCCTCATAATGACTGTTTACAGTGGCGTACCGTGGGTCACGGCATTGGGGGGGCACCAGCAAAAATTTCGAGTCACTTAGGGAGCGGGCTCAGTTGTCAGGTATACTGACCTAATATAGATATTTTAAGGACATGCAGTGCCATTAAACGGATATGTATCTCACTGATTAAATAATGCGAGCGCGAAGCGCGAGCTGAAAATTTTTGATATTCAGAGCTAAAAAGGGACATTATAAGCAAATTTTTTGTAATCATGATACGTAACTGTCTCGCTAAACAAACAATGCTAGCGCAAAGCGCGAGCTAAAATTTTTGTATATATTGACCCTAAACAGGGAAATTTTAAGGACTATATTTTAGAATCCATTAAGAGTATAAATATCTCACCATAGTCATCTAATGCTAGTGCCAAGCGCTTGCTGATTTTGTTAGAATTACATCTAAACACATGAAGCAATTTTTGAAGTCATTGTAATCATGATTATCATACGCGTCTCACTAATCAAATGCTGCAAGCGCGAAGCGCGAGCTGAAAATTTAGGAAATTCAGAACTGAAGAGGGGCATTCTAAGGCTTGTTTGTAGGAATTCACTAAGACCCTACGTATTTCACTAATGTTTCATAAGTTATAAAAACAATGCTTCTTATGTAATATAACATAATACAATATAACATTATTTCTTTCAATTATTTCTTCTTTCCCCACTACGTTTCTCTACCTTTTTCCCTCCCTTTCTCCTTTTCCCCGTTTTTTTTTGCCAGCCGATGGGGGGGGGGGGGCACGTGCCCCCCCCCATGCCCCCCCCCGTAGTTACGCCACTGACTGTTTAACAAACTAGATAAGTGGACTTCAGATGATTTTGATTTGATTGTTGTCACCGATGATTCTTGCAAGACTTCGATGCTTGGATCCAATTAATGTGGAAAGCCGTCCTTGTTATAATTTTCAAAACGACCCTTGGGCTAAGATTTATTCATAAATTGACATGAATGACATCTGACTTCTGAAATCCTCTGGGCTTGTAGCTTTGTTCATAGTAGAGAACGTGGTCATGTTTTTGACGAATCCTCATACGCTCTTGATCTAGAGCATCCCTTTTTCTTGTAAATGATAAATTCAGACACTTCGAAACCTTGACAATTACCTTTTCCCTTCAAATTTCTCATTCAAATTAAAGTCTATCGCTTATTCTTTCCTCAGAGAGGTCGAGATGTCGTGCCTTTCTTTTTTGACGAATCTTTTATTTATTTTCTTTATCCCCGCCGATGGAATTGTACCCCTACCCTGAAAATTCCTAGATCCGCCGTTGGTATGGCCCAAGCCTGGTTTAATTTACAAGTCATCGAAACTTTCAAAATATGAAGTGAGAAGTTGCTTGCAGTTTTCAAATTTTCGCCGAAAGCGGAGACCGAGATTAATCTAGACCATCTCGTTGGGTGTATTACTTTTTCATGCCCATGTTAGGCCAAGAAGGCACATTGAAATTATTTTATATTTATCTCTTCGGACCTTGAAAAGATCTGAAGAAAAACAAATCAGTTTTAAAAAGGTTGCTATATAGTGTTTGACACTAATGTCGCCATGATGAACTTTTTGCTTTTGGGGAATTATGCTTTCTTCTGAAAACAAATATTTTATAATAGATGATTTTGTATGAATTATATTGAAAATTGATAATTTGTGAAAATGGAACAAAATAAATATTTATTTGAATTCAATTGAAAAATACAAGAAAAACTGCCATTCTATTAAATCATCTATTAATTTCAATTTTTTATTTTTCACGAATTCAAAGTATTCTTTTCTTTCTAATTGTGAAAATATTCAGCAAATAAACATACCAACCTGACCACAGTAAATAAGAAACAAAATAATTGAATACATAATATCTTATCTCACTTTGTAATGCAATGCTCTGTTAAAAACAAGGCCAAATTAGATCACGTAAGCCTCACTTATAAAGACGAAAATATTAATTTTCGGAAGGAGGGATATGAGTAACATTGAGCAAATCGCCTTTTGAACAAGATCGGCTGACCTCTCCTGTATCCTCGGATCATAATTGCTCCAATATGAAGCATGTCCATTAATTAAGTCTTTATTTACTACGGCGAGTAATTGAAAACAATAGGTGACAATTAAACACATCACGTGGGACTACGGTGGATTGTTTGATGATGTCATGGGTGGATCATATCATCCAGTCCCTCGGATGATTTACTCCTTGTTGTTCTTTTTTTTTCGCTCGATGACCTAGATCACTTTAAACAGAGGACGTAATATAGTTGTCGTCAACATCAAATTCAATTTGGGGCTAAGTAGAAGCAGGTTCTAAAAATTTACATCACTCAGGATTTAGGGCATATATCATTTTTAATATACATCATTTAACATTGTTTAAAGTATGATTTGTGAGTTTGTCACTCTGTATTCAGTATCTGTTTCTCTTTTCTCAACCATCTCTCCCCATCTATCCCCCCCCCTGCCCTCTCTCCCTAACTTCCCCCCTCTCTCTCCGTCCTCTGTGCTTATGATTTTCTATTTCATTTCTGTCTCTGTTTTAATCTCTCTTTATTCTGCCGTTCACCTAATCCACTCTCGTATTTTTTTCCTCAAGTTTTTGTTTTCTTTTTGTCCACTGTAAAAACGATTGAGAAACGATTTTTACGCCCTACAAACGCAACCACTCCCCTTTATCCATACATGTTGTTCAAATTTTCCAAACAGTTATTATTATATAAGAAACATTTGCGCGAACCCCCACCCCCGTCCTTCCACATCTTGAACTTCAAAAGATAATCAGTAATCGAGTTTTGGTCTTTCCTTTTCATCGAAGGAGACGCCACATCAATTTTAAAGACCAACAGCTTCGTAATCGCTGAAAATTGTTTAGCCCTACATGACCTAAAAAACTCGAGGTCATTGGCAAGTTCATCTTTAGTAAGCAGATATATGTCCACGAATTGCTGCTCTCTTGTAATCTGGAAGTATGACATTATGACGCCTATACCAGTAACTGTTGAACGGAGCCATGATTATTGCCGCCGTAATTAGATTGATTTACACTATTTTCTCGAAATTTTATGACAGAATTCTAAAAGGGTTGAGACATGAATAGTGATTACCAGTAATGATTAACTAAAACTGATATTCATGTTTGTGTGAAATGAACGTCACAACATTGTAAATTTCAACCTTTTTAAAATTCAAAAAAAAAAATCACTAAAACAAATCGCATGAGATAGAAAATATGTATGTATGTATACATATACACTGTACAATTTGTTGGTTAAAATTTTAACCAGCACGAGGGTAATTATGTGTCCAACCAATTTGGGGCAGTATTTTACCCAGTGCGGGAAGCATATTGTCCAGTAAGGTTAAAAAAGGAGCAGCAATTACTTTAGAATGGGCAAAATTTTCATCACACTGGATAAATAAAAATGCCCAAAAGAAATGCCCAATTTTGGTTGGACACATAAGTACCCTCATGCATGGAATATTTTTACCCAATATTTTTTAAAGTGTACAAAGGATGACGGTTAATTTGTTACATTTTCATCACATGACCCCGTTCAATTTCTATTACTGGGAACCGTTTCATCATTTTTTCTGTCCGACAAGTTGTCAGATCTTTCCTTGATTTTGATTGGCTGAGAAGCACTGTAGCTATGGTTACTGTCGGATAAAATGGGACTTGTCGGATACAACGTCCGACATGTCCTTTCACGAAACGATCCCCTTATATTGCGGTACCTCGAAATAAAGAAATGTCTGCATAAATTAAAAACAATTAAAACAATATGATTATCTGGGTTAATGCCCTTTTATTCGTTATGTAACTAGTGCTTCATGATCTACAAGTATAAAACACCATGAGTTAAAAATTCAATTATTTGCATCACATACATTTACACACAACGTTGACTACCTGCACATAGATATAATTTTTGTCAATCATTTATACAATTAAACATACTTCAAACCAAAGCGTTATCATCTGACTGGACACTGTCATTGAAATATGTCAAAGGCACGATATTTGAGGCATTTTTCAAAAATAAAATTGACTTCATTTTTAATAGGGATATCAGCAGTGCAAATCGAAATGATTGTGAGCAAATTGATAGGCATTATATTTGCTTTCATTATTATAAATCAAGATATATTTACAAATTTCATATCGTCATCATTATGTTGTAGAGATATTCCATTCATTCTTAAAGTCAGACGTAACTTTACGAACGGTTTTCTGAAACAGTCCCCCTGCCGGTAAATTGGTATTGCGAATGCAGGGAATGATAATGATCTGGGCCCCGTCTTACAAAGAGTTATGATTGATCCAATTAATCGTAAGTCTATGGAAATCCATCAGTGTCATTATTTTTTCTACAGGAAATTTGCAAAATGTCCTTTGTATCAAAGGCAAACAAACCAAATTGTCAAGAAATCAATGAATTTGAAAATACATCATCTCCAGAAATATTTGAACAAGCATGTATTTTTAGATGTAGGCATTGCTGGCTTTCCATCGATGCAGGTGCATGATGGTACTGAAAATGACCCTCCCTAATATATTTGAAAGGTATCTTTAATATCTGCATTACGTCATACAACAAGATGTCATGTCAAACAGTTATAACAGATGACAGTTCGACAACCGGAACTGTTTGAAAAGTTCCATCGTAATAACATCACTTAAATCCATGTAGAACAATATATCACTTTAGGAGTCAGATATAGTGCAACGCTCGTGAGCATGCGCGGCGAATTCGTGAGATTTTTGGTCCATCCCGATTGTCGTCGCACATGCTCGTAAAGTAAAGCCTTTACAAATATACAAACAAACAGTTGATTTCTACCCGTTATTAGTCCAAGGCAATAATGGTATCTCGACAATTAAAATGGGTTCGTTAGATTAGGTGATTAATTTGCATCAAATTTTCTAAAATATATGCTTTAATAGGCCGTCTTTCATTCTACTCTTCTAGCTGGTACTTGTTTCTTTCAATATCAAAGGCCAAATTATTTCAAATTGTCCAACAAATACATGACAGAATAATCATAATTAATTAGGAAATGTTGAATCTTCATATTTTCATGTAAAAAATGAAATGTAATAAATTCTCCGTCAGTCCACATTGATTTCTTTTGCTCATTATACCGTTGCTAAAGAGTACACATAAAATAATAAACGATTTGGAACTAATGTATGAGGCATTTTGTATGGTTAACACATCATCAACTGTGGGTACTGTGCGCAATGTCTTCGTGTTGTTTTTCCGATATCTTAACCTGATTTCGCTCAATTGAACTTCGACATTATATTCAGAGTCTTCTCACGTAGTATCCAGGCCAAAATGCACCTGGCCCTTAGAATTCACCTCTCTGAACGTTATCATTTTACAGGCCGAGGCTGCCATGATTAGACAGATCCCTGGTCGTGCCTATCTGCTCCTTCGCGATATGCTGTCTTTTCCTATTCGTCTTCAAGAAGTCTGTGATTCAGCGAGCGACCGCAACTCCGTCATCGTCACCATCGGAGCTAATTTGATCAAGGAATCCTTTTGCCTTGTGTAATTTGAAGATCACCTTGTCTCCAACCGTTAGTAAACCACAGGGATGATCCGTGAAGACGCAGGATGTACATCGACCCAGAACTGCTCCGAATTCACCGCATCCTTGATCGCATCCTCTCCTGTTGGCTCAGTGGTCAGTGGCAGAGATGTGTATGCTCGTACCAAACGCAGAAGAGTCTAGAGTTCGAAACTCATTCGATGCGCTCTTCAACACAATAGCCAACTTAAGCTTAACGTATTCATTGATTTCCAGTAATAAGAAACATATCGATATATACAAATGCCTACATATAAAGGTACAAATCGCAAAAAAAGGAAATGTTCCTCGAATGCATTAATCCTTGCTAAAAAAATCTGGATTCCTTGATAATGACGCAAAGTTCCGACTGGCATGCCGTCTATGTCGGAGTAAGATAAGAGATGCAGAGATCAGAGGTTCGAACTTCGATGTCTTCGCATCGTTCAGCACCCGCTCATCCAGTGCCCTCGTTGCAATGCCCACTCGATGGGATTAAAGCTATATGTCCCCTTTCAGGTCCACCATATCCCATGTAAAACAAGAACTACACCATTAAGCAGTTAGGTAAATCAAATGGCCAATACGTCTTCTTGTTCATGAAACGTCCTTTGCATAGAGCCCGTTATTTCAGTGGCTCTTTCTTGGTGGAGTGGTTGTTTCCGCTGACAATGTGTGTCATCTGTTTGTTGGAGATGATCCTGCGGAGAAATTGGGCTGGTTGGTCGATATCTGTGAAGCGACATTGGATGATGCATCGGATAACATCTGCAACGATAATGATAAAAAAATAAAGACAATGAAAATTAATTAATGCTCACCCTGATTTTGATTTTAAAGATATCATTGATTGCATCTGGGTCGGAATTGTAATGACGATGAATTTCCTCAACAGCATGCATGGTCAAGAAAAGAGTATGGATATGCATGTACTCTCTTATATGCATGTGTGGGGATACAATCGGCAGCGTACAGATGGGGGATTTGGGCGCCCCCCCCCCCCACGACCAATTAAAAGAAAAGGAAAGGAAAGAGAGAAGGGTGAATTTTTGATATTATATTCTGAATATTTTTATGTAAAAATATATCACAAAAAATGATTTTTTGTAATAAAAATGTCCTTTCTTTAAATAAATTTTGCCCGATACGCCATATCTGGCCCCCTCAAAGTTGTTGGCTTAGTACGCCACTGGATACATTCTTTTGTAAACGTGTGTTGATTAGATATTATCATGTATGAAGGGGGGGGGGGGGGTCGACTTGTTATGTAAAGCATGGCATCACGCGTTCAAATAAAATTGTCAATTACCTGTGAATAAAATCATGACGTATAAGATTTAAATTTTTTGTTATTTAAACAATATTTCAATAGGGTGCCCTTTCAGCAAAAGCTGGTATCAAAAGGGGCCCTAAAAGCATAAAAGCATAAAAATTAAAATAAAAGATTCGATTAGCGATGCTAAGGAATCAATCATCTCATAATAGTCATAGGATTGGACATTAAACTTGTCAATAAAAATCAATTATCTTTGACATGATTGATGCTAAAAACATGGTCAATTAAGTCATAACAGTGTTCTCAATGAGTCATGGGAGTTTAACCTACATCGTTAATGATCTATAACCCGAAAAATTGTTTCGTCACGGGGAATTGCAGGGGATTACAGCTAGAAATGACCCCTATCGAAATGTTGCTTCAGGAAATTTTGTCTGGTTCATAAGGTCCGAGAGGGGGACACGAGGGACCCGAAGGGGTCTCGAGGCAGAAGAGAGCTAGAGAGGGGTCATGGCTGAAGTGATATTGAGATGACCACCTCTAGAGTCTAAGAATTGTTCTTGAAAAACACCTAATTAGTCAAGACTTTTATCTATGAAGCGCAATTCCTCTTTCGTTTGGACTACAAGGAGGGGCATCCGATTGTTCCGATCTCCGAATGAAGTACAATTCCTTCATTTGATTTTAAATACAAGGAATGGTATCTTATTTTCTTGAAGAAAAATCATTGTTTTACCTCCGATCTATTTGAGGAATACCCCAACTCGATCATGCCGGTGAACGCACATGCCCCTTTTTATCTCGAAGCGAGAGAGCGAAGCAATATCTGATTGTGGGAGGTAATAATAATTTATGTTGGTCTGATTAGCCCTCTGTAGATTCTGATAGCTCAGATGATGACCATATCAACAGAATTTTTGCCAAATTGGCTTTGGGGTCGCGAATAACCTAAATAAATTTAGATTCCTCTTTTGATTCAAGAACTTCTTCTGCCTGGCTAATCAGAATTTGTTTTAGTTAACGATAAAAAGGAAACGTCAAACAGTGAGACAAATGGAAATGGCACTTTTCGGAAATAAGTCTGATTGCAGGGTGACTGCAATGAATAAGTGTGTTTTGTCTTGCTTTGAAATCAATACTAAATGGAACTAACTAATTAAGTGGATGGGAGTGGCGAGGAGTGTTCTTAAGACTCTTGTCTTTTCTTCTGTTACCGAGATGATACAAATCAAAACAAAACGAATTTCATACTTCGCCAAGATATATCCAGGGCAAGGAGTTTCCCAGGCCGTTATGGTCAAGATTTCAGAGTGGACCCTCCTTTTTTGCAAACTAAAACAGAGCATTTTTTAGCAGACAGCAACCATCTCATCCTTCTTTACTTCCCCTATGCGTCTTCCAATATTGGGATTTCCTTACAAGACGTTGACCCTTTATACACTCTCTGTGACCTGACGCACTATGATGCGTTCGCACTGTGCTGGCATTCGGGAATTCTCAAACCGATTTGACAATTTTGTTTCAAGTACGTGTAGCGCATCCCTATGATCCAGTCACACCACGAAGCCGACTCCATACCGATTATCTCCAATGACATATCATCGGTCGGTTTGTAGTCGGGGTTACTGGTCAGGTGTGACTGCGTCATCATTATTCTTGGCTCGCTTTGGCCTCTAACATGTCTAAGTTGGAGAAAGTATACAGCGTGCTCCCACTGCGGGTTGCACAGACACTGTGACACTTAGGATTCATTATTGAATCACTTGGAAATAGGGAGGTTGGCACGTTTCCACTGCTTGGTGTGCAGCCGTGTGACGCATCTTCTGCTGGTGCATGATGATGCCATACAGCCTCACCAACGAAACCGACTCCAAACCGATTGATGGTATGACACTGGTAACAACGTACAAAACTCTGGTCGGTCTCGAGTCGGTTTCGCCTGTGTGACCGGCCATAAACTGTAAGTACCGAGGTATCCGTTTCAAGGCGGATACACGGGTACACCTGCACGCGCAGACCACTAGTTGTAAACTTTCTCAGACATTCTGGATTAAAAGAAAATGTAAACATGCTTCCTTACTCAAGACCGTCGACATCTTAGATGAACTGATATACACCCTTTCCTTCCCCTTCAAACGCCCGCTGTATTCTTTGTATCATTTTCCATAATCAATTGTTTATTTTTTTTTCTTGTTCACCTCTAAATAATACTGCTGACATCATTTTAAAAATCGTATACTGATTCGTTTTGGTGATGTGTTGTTCTTTTTGTTTTAAGTAGGCGGTCACAAATCACACCCTATCCTATTGCATGAAACAATCTTTCTCCTTTCTTCTCGATGTGTTTGTTTGTTTGAAAACAACCATCGACGAAAGATGTCGAGTGATTGACAAACAATCATAATATTTTAGATATCAAGTACAGAGTCGTGGTCAGACCTTATTTGTATGACATCGAACATCTGCATTTTTCAAACGTGGGCAGCGTTATGAATCAAAATACCCAGAAGGGATGCATTCAAACTTGACTTCGTTGTACCCCCTTCTCATTTCCCACGCGAGCTCTGACGTCTAATTGGTATCCCGTATGGTATCGTTTGTTCATGGTACATGTAGATATAAGGCTAATAAAAAACGAAAGTTTCTAATAATCATTTTGTGGTTCCTTCATATAACCATGGGATTCCCTAGTGTCTGTAATGATTTAATTTGATATTGATTCACATTCATTACCCTAATAAGAAATATGTAAATAAACAAAGAAGGGGTCAACGTTTTGTCGAAAAGTTGAGATTTCCTCAATCCGTTGCGATAGCAGGTCAAAAGACTTTTTTTCGAATAACAAGTTATAATACCCTGAATACACAAATTCCTTGGTAAAAAAAATCAGTATATTAACTATTATTCAAAATTATTTTTGACTGGCTGGTCGAGAAAATAATGACGTATGTGTCTTATCTTGGGCATCATAAGGACTTAAAAAAAATATTGATATCGCCTGACACCTTTCCTTTGTCCAACAATACAACCTTGCTTTGATTGTACATGTCTGTGGTAAACTGGTAAGTATTATCTATCATATCGTGTTAATAACCTAAACCACTACCGGAGTTGTAACCTCTATACTACCTGCGTTCCGTTCATGACCAGAGGTTATTACTTATCTTTGATGAGTAAGAGTGAGTGGGCTGGGTTATAAAGCGTACTCTAAAAATGAATAATGAATATAGTCCACTTGACTACATTGTTATTTCGATTATTTAGATCATTTTGGATTATTTCGAGGAATAATTTGATTCTGAATCGTTACGACTTCTTTTTTATTGATTTATTAAACCAAACTTTATTTTTTCAACTTTACTTCAATTTGTCGATTCTTTATCATGTTTATGACACAGGGAGACGTAAATGGGTATATGTTGCCTTGTTGAATCGTTGGATCTCATCATAACAAAAACATGTTTGGAATCATAAGTTGATTCAAAGCTTGTGAACGATTTTTAACAATCAATTTACTATGATCATTAAAAATATGAGTGGAATGTGATCATCTTCATTTTGGCAATATCATTATCTCTCATAATTGAAAAAAAAAGAACCATTTTAAAAATATTTTTCTAAATGCAAAAGAAAAACGGGAAAACAAATTTTATAGAAGGAGAGCGCAAGAACGTACAATGTATTTGAAAGGTTAAGCAAAAGTAGAACCCGGTTTACCAGAAATTATAAAAACTCGTTGTCTTGAAACGGTTGTAAACAAGACAACAATGCTAACGGACGGAAGGATGTGGGATTAATGTTGTTTGTATTTTTGTCTTTAAAAGTAGAAAGGAAATGTTGGAGGAGGAAAACAAGTCAGTTCGTTCATAGTTTTTAATCTTATCCAAGATGAAATAGTAATCAGATACAGGAAATGAATGTAGGCCTACAACCAGGAGAGAATTAGAACACTTTATTGATTTTTAATCATAATCATAAACTCCATGATAAAGTGCAGATTTTAAAAGTAGGCCTATATCTTAACGCTACTACGGACTGCAATTTCCCAATTCAATTTTCATGCACTTTAGAGTCTGAATTGAAAAAAATGATTTTATTGATTGTCCAATCACATATTAGCTCAAAATTGAAAAAAGGATAAATTTTTATATTTTAGTAGTACTTCTGAAGAATTTTCAGTTTTTCACTCAACCCAAAATGAAAATGGGGTAAGTGGGATAGCTGTTGACTTTTCTGAGAACCACCGGGTAATTTCAACAAAGCTATCTTATGAAAACGATCACTCAAATGCTGGCTTAAAGTAGTCTAATCAAAATACTTCATATCTCAAAAATCTTCTTAATAATCATACATATTCTGAGGATCAAATCAACAATCCTCTGTGCTTTATAGTTTCGTTGCACTTTTAAGACGTCATTTTGGCCAAGCCAGATTAGATTACCGTGTAAGGGGGTTTACACCTGGGGGTAAGACCAAGGCAGGAGTAAACTTGTTTCTTGATTAGTTGCGGTTTACTAACAACGGGGTTCAGCACGAAGTACACACTCTCAGTTCAAGGGCTTTAGTTATTGAATTCTTAATGAACGTGGCAAGCATTTCTTTCTCTCTCCTCTTACTTCTATTTTGTTAGCATTGACATTTTGATTGATGGTGACAGGTTGGTGTAATTATGATTATAATTGTTTAATTCAATCCATGTATTTGCGAAACGATGATTGTTTTGAATTAGACCACTTCGTCTACCTAAATGAAATAAGGAATGCAAAGTGCTACCATTAACTATTCCTGAAATGCCAAAACGTGGTTAAAGAATATTGTTAACATTATTTGTTATACCACAGAAGCTCTTTAAGTTCATTTTCCTTCAAACTTTGTTCATTTAGTGAGTGATTTATCAGGAGAAAAGAATGTAATTTTATGTCAATTTCCGTGTTCTTTTTTCCAACTTTGACAAAATTATACGTTTTAGTATACTATGAAGTTTCAGGAAATGGCTCTGATTCGAATGAGTTTATATTGCAGCCATTGATAATGATATTCTGCCTTCTGATAATCAGAAATCAATTTGAGTGGTTTAAAATTTTTCATTACATCAAGGCAGGGGCGCGGGCGGTACCAGAGGGGGGAGCAGGGGGCGACCGCCCCTGCCCTATAAATTTTCAAGTAGTGAAAACAAAAGTAATAAAGGAGAAAATGAAAAGAGGGGGAATTAGGAAGAAAGGAGGAAGAAGATAATCAAATGGAGATGTCTTGATCACGAAACTCTATCACTGAAATTAAACTGAGAAAAATATGACACCATCTCTAGGTCATCTTGTCCTCCCCCCTCCACCAATTAAAATATCCTTGCGCAATCCCTGGATCAAACCTGTTTTATGAAGCTATTGTTTCAAATTTCGGCACAATGCTTAAACTTAATATGATAATCATCCGTAAACTCTATCTCGAATTCATAAAACATGTGGGTTATATTCGAAAAGAGTTCAAGTTAAAGAAAATGACTCCATTGCATTATTGTTTAGCCTGTATGTTTTGATAAAGTGTAGAATAGCTTCCTCGATCAGTTTTCCCGGAAACAGTTGATTGGATATTCAGGTATATGGGCAGTGTGGATAGAAGCGTGTTAAGTTGAAATAAGTTGAAATTACATTGCACCCAGAAAAAAACCAAACCTGAAATTATATGTTATATAATACATTTTTGCTTAGATCATCAACAATTTTACTTAAAGCATAAGAATAATAGCTCAGTTAAAATAATTTGGAGAGATTATTTTAAGCAAGTTATGACTTATTATTTCACTAGTTTGGATTTCTTATTATAAAGGGCAGAAAACAAGAATTACCCGCCAGATTATTTTTGATACGCTCTCCTCAACACCTCCTCAAGTTATTTTACTGACTTATGCATAAAATATGTTTAATAAGTTGCAACATTTGGAATGGGATTCAAAGCTATTCAAAGCTCGATATGCCATTTATTGATTAGCATGATAAAACATGGAAAATTCTCGGTTCTTTTTTTTTGCGGTTTTTCTTGGAAACAGTGTAAAATAGATTGATTCAAATGATTGAAACTCTTGAGCCTTTATATAGATTCGTACCAATAATGTGTAGTATATTGGGACAAATGATTATTTGCAATACACGATAAGTCGTCTTAATCATCGTAACCGTCGTCATCGTCGTCGTCTTCGTCATCATCATTAATATAATTTTTAATTCTATATTAACCTATCCAATGTGATCTGTCTTGTTTCTCGTCTTTCCTCGTTATTTATCTATGTATCATGTTAACGTATATCTTAAAGGGATCGTTTAACTTTGTGAGCAGCTGATTAAAAAAATTCTCAAACTGAGTTGAAACGTGCATATGAGTGCCTGTATTTGTCCTCAAAAACCCTGAAACGGACCACAATTTAGGATGAAAAACTCTAATTTAGATACAAGTAGCAATTTATTAGCCTGATTTTGAGAACCGTCTAGTAGACGGGTTCAGCTTATGACCAGTTTTCTCCAATTCCAAAAGTCCGTTGGCTATTTTGACTAGTAGGTCATGCTGTGTTCATCTAAAATTAATGTGTTGTGGTGCACAGATTCCCTGTATACACATAGTCATTGAAACCAACTCCCAATTATTTTCAAACTTTGGTTTACATCTCCAAGGTTTTAAAATTGATCCTGTAAATATAATACTTTGAAACTTTTGGGATGGTATTTTTACACTATAAGCCTAATGTTTAGCCCATTTTCAGGAACCAAAAGGAGATTTTTTTTAAATCAGAACAAAGTGAAATGATCACTTTAAGGCTACCTTACGACTGGTCCGCGATCTGATTTTGGAACAAATCGCATTTTGCTCTTTTTTCTGAGAATGTGAATTGAAAAGTATCTTTTTTATTTGAGGTTCATATTAACTGAAAGAATACTTATATAACAAGTTTGGATGATTGCAAGCCTTTATTTTGGAGTAATGGCCAAATTAGTTTCAAATCGTAGCCAATCGTACGATTGCTATGACTTCATTACGACAAGATATTGGATTCGCTTTTATTCCATGTATTCTGATAAGGATGATAGCATGATATGCCATGTCTCAATATTAGAATAAAATTCTACTACGCTTTACTCCAAAATTGGGTCGCAAAGCAATCACAAGGTGTGCGATGGCTTTAACACACTTTTGTTTTAATCAGTGGCCAATAAAAGTTAAAAATATTCAATCGATTTTGTTGAGATTATAGGATGTTGCCGATAATGAAATACAATTATTACGAATGAACAACGTATGATATCAATGAAACTTACTTTTAAAATGAGGATGTTTTGTAGCATAGATGAACGGATTGACGCAGCTCCCTAAGAGATAGATAGCTCCAGCATAAGGCACGATGTGGTCACTCCCTGGGATCATCAACGAAACACTGTACGGAGTCAAGCAAAGAAAGAAAGCGATCACGACATAGAAGAGATTCCTTGTGATCTCAAGCTGTCGTCTGCTAAAATGCTGCTTGGTTTGTCTCCTGTTTAAGTCCTGGAAAAACTTCTCCCCCTTCTCCGCCGACTCGGACGTACGGGACATGGGCGGCGACGTCGCAACGGCGTCGGATGGCGTCTTTGGCGGAAACGACGACGATGAGGGTTCCGAAGACGACATCGTCTTCATGTGACGTTTCACGTAGGCGAATATTTTGCAGTAGCAGACGATGATGATGACGAGAGGGCCGGGGTAGAAGATGGTTGCAAGCATCATGTCGTAGATGCTGGCGTTGTCGGTGTGCTTTGGACCGCATCTAGTGTACTTCTCATCGAATCCGATCTCACCGATAGAAAACAAGGGCGGGAAGACGGTGAAGACTGTCGGTACGATCCACGTAAGGAGAGTCGTGAAGACCAGGTTACGGGTTCGATAGAAGCTACGGTAGCGATGACTGGGTTGGGTGACGAGGAAAAGGCGATTGAGAGCGATGGCGGCCAAGGTAAATATACTGCACCCAGACGATATGATGCTGCTTGCCGCTGCGATCGAACACGTCCATTCGGCGAGCGGATACGTCTCCGTACTCAACACGGCGATGACATGGAAAGGCATGAGAATGCACGTGAACATATCGGCAATACTAAGGTTGACGACGTAAACATTGGTCGCTGTCCGTAGCTTCCTTGAGAGTGCCACACCGGTGATGACGAGGCCGTTCCCTAGGAGACCGACGACGGCAATGAGAGCCGACATCATAGCAAGAAAAATCCGCTCCGTATAATGAAGAGGACTTTCATAATCGTACGGTGCTTCCGTGATGACAAAGTCCGTTTCATTCATGTTGACGAAGTCCTGTGATTTAGGGTCGATGAAGTTATAAGAAATAAGTTTACTTTATGGTAGTGTAAGAGAATCCCAACAAATTTCCAATCTTAAAGCCAAACCTCTAACGAGGAGAGTATAAATCAGGACAACGACAATGAAAAAAAAATCAATGTCCGCGATTATTGTATTCAGATGTCTATCCTATAGTCTATCCCAAACATATCCTGATTGCGTTGACCTTTGTGATGTATGCGATGATCAAAGTCACAGTCGTAATTGTTATTCAGGTCAAAACATGGTCACTAGACATTTATTGTAAGAATCATCCATGGTAAATACTAATAACTCAAAACCTTAAAGATCAATCTCTTCGTCTCTCATAAGAAAACAAATGTTCTAATTATTATTGCTGCAGCCTCAAGTGTATCAAGGAAGAAGATGTTTACTTAATCTCAACATTTGAGTACGTGATGGCCCGTATAATAATCATGCAGTATATTCTTCACAATAAAGATAATATATTATATGAAGATAGTGACGCCGAGAAGAAAAATGTCGTTTTTTCGCGAGAGAGCTGTAGACCAGAGTATGTACCAAAAATTAGATATTGATCAGTATGTCCTCCGAGGTGAGCAATGTCATTTGAAGATTGAGTTACAACAGTCTCCATATAACCAGCAATAAGAGATACATTGACCGTTTAATGAG
This sequence comes from Lytechinus pictus, assembly GCF_037042905.1. NCBI lineage: Eukaryota > Metazoa > Echinodermata > Echinoidea > Temnopleuroida > Toxopneustidae > Lytechinus > Lytechinus pictus. The sequence goes on from NC_087246.1 coordinate 50,276,305, forward strand.
ATCAAGTACCATCTAAAGAAGGCTGCCAATATCCGCCAATGATCCTCTGGGTGGTTGAGCTTTTATGTCAACTACCAGGTGTGTCCGTGAGCAATAAAAAAAAATGTTTAGAGAATGAGAATCGAATTGGGGTTATCGAACCTTGGTTGAGAAGCATTACAATTTGATTCCTCCATAAAGCCAGGTTTATCAGCCAGTTAATGGCGCCAAACTTGAGGTAGAAAATGAGAATCAGCTCAGATTATATCCTGAATGTACTTTCAATTCCTCTGGTGGAGTAACGTGATACATGCCGGTAGAGGTATTACAGAAAAGTTTGAGGCGTCCTAGGATTGGCTTAAAATACCACTTTGAAAAATGAAAACATGCGCAGAATATCATAAGAGCAAGCAATCTCCGACTCTTCAGCGATGACAGACCATTCAAAATGCCCCTCGGTTTTCCAAAACACTCCGATTTATAGATTTCTACCCTCTTCCTCAAATGCAAGGTCAAGCCTTGATTGCTTGGGTTGGTTACCAGCTACCGTACGTCGGTTGACGAATCCATTAAGCAGGATGACAGCCAACAGAGTGTGCCTTTAATTTTGGTAACAAGTGCATACCCTCGACAACTGCGTCCTCACAGCGCAACGCCCGGCTACCAAATGCGTCGATGCTGACGGACGAGTTTGTCTGGTTGATCGGGGCGGTGCGCCATCACCGGCGGAGCTCTCCGCTCAGCTGTCTGGAAGATCAGTTAGTGATGACAAAGAAGTTCTTACAGCTCATTGCTTTAATACATTTTCTTTTTGATCACCCCGATTCATTTGAAAAAGAGAAATATCCCTTGTATTCAAAGTATCGTGGTGGAATCTCCCGTGATGACCCCCGAGGCTAAAAATAAGATAAATGGATTCGTCAGGAAATCATCGTATTAGGTATCCAGTTACCCTTTCATACTTCGGCATTGTGATGTCGTTTTTATTTTTACTCAAATCTTCCAATTGTTGTTGTGAATCATCGTTTAACTCAATTGATAAAATTATTTCCCGTTCGCCAATTTGATATCGGGTCTAAAATATTATGAGAGAGTGACAAATCTCGCATAAGAATTCTTCTTTTTCCATTAACCCATACAATCATTGTAATACTAAATTCTTCTCGTATCATGTATTATGTTCGCATTCAAAACATTGAAAATGTCTGAAAGTTTCAAAGTTTTTGTTGGCGTTTTTTAAAGATTATGATACAAGAATAATGATATTTTCACCTTTTTTTCTGCAAAAACCCTATTAATAAAATTAAGGACTCAAAGCACAGTTTTTTTAAGAAAAGAAAAATCACCCAGATGGTTAAGCACAATGTTAAAGGAACAGGAGCTTAACTGCCTTAGAATGGAAGTAATTTGATATTAAGGATGTGTAAAAAGATAATGAAGATTGGCTGTATACACTTGGAAAGATGATACCTTATATTTTTTTAATCTAACGATTTAGCAACGATTTAACCTCGTGGGAAATAACTTATGATAGAAAGTTATGATATACCAATGATAATGTTTACCCAACAATGCCTTAGTAGTCTGGGCAATTAGAAGAAGAAGGAGGAGGATGAGGAGAATTATGGGGAGCAGAAGCAGAAAAAGAGAGGAGATCGAGAGATAGACATTAATATGATATCGGAACAATGTTGGGCACGCAGGGAAGAGCAGTTTCATTAATGGAGTGGCTACCTAGAGTAAATAAAATGTTTATCATTATTAAAATACTTTTGTAAAGTATGGTAAGGAGGAGGGGGTTGTCATTGTATACATTAATGCAATGATGTACACACTTAAAATGTTTGGCAACATAATAATTATAATAATATGCAACATTTATATAGCGCTTAATACAAAATTTTCTAATCGCTGCATACTATTACCCCGGCTTTTGCACGGCTATCCTGATCGGACGCTCGAGCATTCAAGGAATTCCTTCCTACCAGGTACCCATTTACAACACCTGGGTGGAGAGTGGCAAATGTAGATAAACGCCTTGTCAAAGGACGCAAGTGCTGCGGTGGGATTTGAACCCCGGACCTTGTGGTTCATAGTCCGGAGACTTATCCACTGATCCACAACACCTCTACCATACTGTCCACTGTGTTGGTAATGTATGTTGGTAAACAGCTACATATATTCTGGGAAATTATTATCAAATTGAGCAAATTTATTACCCAATTATTAGTTTTTATTACCCAATTTGGGCAGATTTTACCAAATAGATCTCTATCTCTATAGAACTCTATCTTTGCTAAATGCAAACGATCCAAGCTCCTTTATTCCCACTCTTTGGAACCAAAGAGGTTCCACTTTACTTTGGTGAACTGCGAGGCCCCTATTTTCCAAAGGGAGTTTTTAGTCATACAACGGCGAAGATGCAATCATCCAATTGATAAAATCAAAGTTTTGTCGCCATAAATGATAAATACATCGACTCTGTCTGTAATATGGTTATGGTGAGCCCCACAAATGATGACTATATTTGTCGTTTGGCACTGAACCACCTTTGTTCATAGGTGTATACCGCGAAATGCCGTGAGAAGAAAAAATAATAAAAAGCACTGAACATAATGAAAAGCAAAATTTTCATCTAAAAAAAAGGAACGGGTGGTTGTGGACGGATGGCCATTTTCATACTCATCACATTGTATTAATTGCATTTAGATTTGGGCAAAAAAATGGGCGCATAACCCGTGTACCCCCCCCCCCCCCACCCAACCTCTCCGGATCCCCGCTAGCTATGTGAGAAGTTTGAAGAACTGGTATTCGAGTTAAGTCTACATATGGTTTTTAAAGGAATAAAAAATGAGTCCTATTGAATGGCAATGACTAAAAAGAATAAAAATATGCCAAGCAAAAAAAGCAAAAATATTGACATGGATGCGAAACAAACCAAAATTTCCGTACCAATATGATGCAAACTTGTCTCATTAAGTTCTCCGTTCACGTATAGAAAAGCGACTGGAAAAGAAGTGACATTCTCAACCCTACAAAATCCAATTTCCTTTAATTCTCTGCTGTCCCTCTTAATCATCGTAAACCTACATGCAGGATAAAAGTCCATTCTAGCTGTCTTCAAAGATGTCGAAGAATAAAGAAAGTACAGGTTCCTGAGATGGTAATATTCAGGGTTCTTTACGAGGATATTAATGTATGTGTAATTGACTTAAGAGAGAGGTTCCGTCCAGGACAATTCAATGCTTCCGAGTAGAGAGGACGGGTTGAAGCTGAACAAACAGACCTGACAATTAGTTTTGAACAGATCGACAACATTATAAGGCCTTTAACCTTAGCTCCGATGGGAAGTATTTGAATAAAAACGTAATATTATGAGCTCGATAAAACCATAGGCGGATCAAGGGGGGCCCACCCCCCCCCCCCCATTGGCGGAGCAAAAAAAAGAAAGAAAGGGTAAAAGAGAGGGGGAAAAGAAAAAGAAGGGAAAAGAAAAGAGAAAAAAAGAAGGGAAACATAAGAGGAGGAAGACGAGTAAATAAAATAAGGCGAGGGGAAGACGTAGAAAATAATATCAAAAAATCTTCCATGTCACTATACAAAATTTTCGCTCCCATTTTTAGGTGTAAATCTCGATTTTTTCCAGTCGCGCTTCGCGATCGCATCAATTGTTTAGTTATATACTTATCCTTTTCACAATTTCAAAAAGTGCTTAGAATTTCCATTCTTCAGGTAGAAATGTCAACATTTTCAGCTCGCGCTTCGCGCTCGCATTATTTGATTGTTGAAATATGTAACGTCTTCGTGGCTAACTGCAAGCAGCCGTTAACAGATCTTTTTTTGATCAGATCAAAACGTATATTGAAAATTTCTGCTCGCGCTTCGCGCTCGCAGTAATTATTTGGTTGGATAAACACCTCATTTAGGTTCACAAACATTGCCCAGAATGATTAAATTTTGGGACAAAATAAATGAATGTAAAAAAATAGCTCGCACTTTGCGCTCGCATCATTTAAATAAGGCTCATGAGATTATTTTATATTTATATTGATTTATAAGACTTAAGCTTAGAAGTGACTATTAGGACTACCCCTTCAAAGAAACAAACCAAAATCAACTTCGAGCGGCCGATCGGGGAAAATGTGGCTGAAAAAAATTCCGCCCCCTCCCCCTATTGGCGAAGGCTGGATACGCCCCTGGATAAAACCGTTTATTTTTGGCAAACAGCAATCACTCCGCAAGAACAGACTGTCAAAGTACACGAAAAAAATCAATATTATTCACAGTTTCAATCAAATATATTTCTGGAAATGTTGCATCAATATTTTTTATAAGCAATATAAACTTATTACAGTATTAGAATATTCACCAAGGGAACACAAGACATATAACCACTCATGACACAAGTAATTAGTTCATCATTTTTCAATTTCCAATAGTATACAAAAACACTGCCTACATATTTCGTTGACTATTTAGGGTCCATTTTATAGTAACTGATGTTTCATTTCATGTGTTTTTATCAGTTTACGAAGTATTGCAAGCCTAAAATATTTCAAGAAACATTCGTTTTAAAATTATCGGCTACATTAACCATGTTATGTAATTTAATACTTCCTTATTGTCAATTTGAGTCGTATTAACTGTAATTCATTTAAAGTATAATGTTAGGTTTGTTATTTTATTGATAGATAACCTGTTTTCTTGTAAAAACGTAGTTCTTATACATGATCAAAATTAAAGGTCTAAAATTTATTCAACATGACTCTCCTCGAAGTCTTATATTTGTCTTTTTACAAAGGCATGACATTTGATAATAATCGATTTATTATACCAACTATTTTCGAATGTGCCTATACATACACATGTACATATCACGTGGATATTGATATCTCATTGCTGTTTAAAAAATATCCATGATTTTCTCTTTTTTTTTTTCATTTTTTAATAGAGGATTATAGTAAAGTAAAAGATATTTAAGATATCTGGAAAAAGGATTTTTCGAAAGTCAAAGAAATTACAAGGTTACCCTTGGGAAAGGTCATCTTTGTCAGTCTGATCTGAAATGCAGATGATTTAGAGATGAAAATTGAAACAGTCGGGTAAAAAAAAAGATTCACAAAATGATGGGGGGGGGGTAGGCAGAGGGGTGAATGAACAACACACACAAGAGCGTCTGGTTTACACCGTTGTTAAAGTCGAGTACAGAGAAGTGTATACAATTTAAAATTTCATTCATTTAAACCTATGAAATTATTCAGCGTTAAATTCTTTGCACATTCATTCGCAGGACTGCATGGGTGCGTAACGGCAAATCAGTGGGTACTCTTACTACCCCCAAATTCACCTCGCCCTCTTTCCTACCGGCAGAAGAGGAAGGGGGGGGGGGGTGGGTGGGGTGGGATGGTACACTCGTCTTGTATTGCAGGGGTCGCTAAATTAATTCAGTAAATAATCGAGTCAAGTACGAGGGGTCGACCAGGAACATCCCATATCGTTTAAGATGAGTTGATGAGTTTTACATCGAATTTCAAAATGGATAAGAGGGCTTAACGATAGTCACACCTGTTAAACTCTGGTATATAGGAAAACATTAACCCTTCACATATTGGTGTCGCCAATAGGCACCAAATAGTACAACTAATCCAGGAGAGATTCAGTTCTTCTGGCACGTTAAGAGTTAAGACGAAATCTTTGCTTTTTGCGTTTTTTGTAAATCGCGTGTAATATTGACCTTGCCCGTACTAACAAAACCAATGACGCCGATATGTTTTTGAAGGAGTAAACAAGATGAGGAGTATAATTCACCGTGAGAAAAAAAAAGCGGTCAAGATGCACTGACCATCAAATTCTCAATTGTAACAGGTTTTCGCTTTATTTAATGCTCCTAATGTTAAAAAAAAACTATAGGCCTATAGGCTTACATCGGGGCTTTCTGTCATATTGGGATATTCCATTTTAGCAAGGACGTGCAAAATACACATTTTAAATGATTCGTTTGAGAATTTATGTGATGTTATTCAAAATTAAATGAATTAAACCGGAAGAAACAAAATCTTAATTAAAAGAAATTGGAGTAAAACATTAATTGGATTCAACAGACAGATACTGGAGGTAAATTAAGAAAAAGAATGCTAGAATGTGACTTTCTATTAAGATTTTCAGTGTCCTTTAAGAATTTAACATCTAAAAAGAACACCGAAACTACTTATCGATTAATCATAAGACATCTGAGAGCTGAGGAAGAGATAGTGTTTCAGGAAATGGCACAGTGCAATCAAAACTGTGATTTTCTTCAATATGTGCTTAGAAGTGAATCGCTTAAAAGTGCAGATGGTTTAGTGATTTGCTTATTTCTCTCGTTTTTTTCACAAGCGGGAAAATATCGTGCTTTACTTCAGAATCATTATCTTATAATCATGAACAACATGCCAGATTAAAATGAAAAGATTATTCAACTATTTGTCAAGGAAAACAAGTGGATGTGATAAAAAAAAACACCTATTAAGTTTTCAATAATTTTTTATTAAAAAAACATGCATTTTCTGTGTTAGAATATCTATTTATGTAAGAAGCGCCAATTAGCATCATATTGGACATTTTTTTAATATATACGCGGTAAATTAAGCGTAATTTACACAGGAAATCTGAATAAACCATTTAGTTCAACCAATGGTTTTCATAACCACCTTTACAGACCATAGTCGGAGAGCGTTTCATGAAAAGGACGTTTTATCCGAAAAGTCCTGTTTTATCCGACCGTTACTATGGTAACAGTGCCTCTCAGCCAATTTAGAATCAAGGAAAGTTGTCAGACCGGACAACTTGTCGGACGAAAATGTTGATGAAAGGCTCCCCAGGTGACACACAGTTATTTTATATGGTCGTTTATTAGTTCTGCCCGACCCAGGTGAAGCTCATGGGTATACCTGTTACTATAAAGGCATGGAAATTACTTGCAAGCGCAGATAAAATGCTATCTAATAATCTCTTTAGCAAATGATTACCTGAGGTTAGAGAGCATAAGGTCAAAACCTTTATATCCGAGGCAATATTAGATGTAGATATAGCGTCTACATTCACATCACCGAAGTAATAATAGTTTCTCTCATCCACTAAAGACTAATAAAGTTGATTATTTGCTTTATATAACATACCGTAAACAATTGTATTGAAAACGTTTGTTTTAATCGCGCGTGTGTGTAATGTGCGCGTATTTAAATCTTTTTCAAAAGATAGTATACAGTGCAACGCACTTTTGGACAAATCTGCATTCACTTTTCGCCAATCAGACAGTCACCTCCTATGTAGAACATAATATGCGCTGTTACATGTAAACATCTGCAGTGTACTACTCTGTTGTCGGTTGATTTGTTTTGAACTAGACATGCTAAATGGTACTGTACTTACAAGTGGTTCGTAATGAATATGAATAACAAACTGAAACTCTACAATCAATCACGTACCATGCATTAATTTTTGTTCAATATGTTGATCTAACACTCAAAAGAAAGTTATCAAATTCCATCCTTTTCTTTTCATTTGTGCCGAAGAGTGGTATTCTTTAAAGAATGGCCGTCAATTTATAAGAAAAGATGATGTATGTCCGTGGGAAAATATGGAAATGTTATATTGTTTCGATCTTCATTTTTCTTTGGTAATCGTGTATTATCGTGAAAAAAGCCCTTCAAAATGTCATGATTTTGAATGTCATCGTGTGCAAAGCATGTTATACAGATGAAATCTCGTTCATTAATGCGTGCGTGCATATAGATAGTTTAGTTTAGCTTAGAGACGCATTGTTTTCAAAGGAGGCCTAAATGCAAAATACAATTATGCAAAATACGTAATCAGATGTTGGTCAGGTTCATTCTCCAAAATGTTTTAAAGTTGGCGCTTCGCGTCCATGATGTATTATAATACAAGTAATAAGCGTTTACATTATCTGAACGTAACAGTGACCCGAAGCAGAATAGGTGACAAGAAGTGCGTTCACGGGCCTCTCGCCTGCCTTCGGTGGTGTAGGACCGGTCTGCTCTTAGGTTGCCTACAAATTCCAACTGTATCTTTGGACTCGTCATGCTCACAATGATGCACAGTGTAGCAGCCACACTTACAAAATAAAATAATAAGTTTATTGTGGTCTGTGTGAGTGACTGTGTCTGTGACACCACTTTACAAGTGCATATGTGACGACTGTAAGGTATGGAGGAGCTCGAGCCTCCAAATGAATTTAATCCGGATGATGGATGATGATAGGTTTTCATTTCTCGTTCTTCTCGATGGGATCGACACCAAACCTATCCTAAACAGATGGATGGGACTGGGAGGTAGGAACAAGAAAATGAACAGGGAAAGGGGGGGGAATAAGTAATGGGTCGGAGAAGACTAGGAAAATGAGTGTGTGAGTGTGAGATAGAGCCAAACAGTTTATGGACATGATGCATAAGCAAGGGTGTACTAAGGGGTTTCAAAGGGGGTTTCTGCTCTCACCATATAAAAAATAATCACAGCATTGGTGTGTTTGGGGATTTTAAGGAAAAAATCATTGTATAATGCTTTTCAGCATTACGGTTTTCTAAAATTCCTCTCTTATGTTGCCGATAAGAACTTATTATTATCATTATTATTTCTCTTTTTTTTTTTTTTTTTTTTTGGGGGGGGGGGGGCTCGCTCGCACATTATCGGTGCACCATATCTAAAGATCAGCTTCCTATCTATTTTTTTTTACCTCATTCATGTCATTAAGCTGCTGATTGGGGAGGGGGAGTTGTGGGGCTCGGGGTGGAATATCGGATCAATTATAATTATGAAAATGGTCGCGTAAAAGAGAGGGCATTAGCATTGAGGAATAATGCACTATTTCTTTATGGTATTAGTAATGCGTTTTATAAAACAAACAAAAAATCGTCTAAATCGCCACCACTGGACGTTACATCATCACAAGTCTTTATGCCCATGTATTAATTAAAATAATCTTATTTTTTTAAATAAAATACTTAGTTGATTATACCAAGCTTAATTATCTTTTTAGCTAGAACGATTACGAGTATACCGTATATAGTTGACAAGTGCGATTTCACAATAAGTTGAGGGTAGAAAATAAGGTTTACGGAAGAATAGGCAAATGACAGTTGCAGACACCCCATGTTCTGTCTCCATGATCAGTCACCAAGGAGATTAATGAGCCTTGAGTTTGGTCTTGGCAAGTCTTCTTCTTATGAGTTGGGCTGTTTTTATCTTTGCCAGGCATCCACGATTAGCCAATCATCCACCTTCCTGATCACATTTTAATGAGTGGAGCGCGACCAAGCCGTCAGAAGCTTGGATTCTCACAATTAACATAAAGTGACGAGTTGTTTGGTCTTATACAGTCATGTTTGTCTGTTAATCTAACATTCATTTTCTTTCTTTCTTCCTTTCTTTCCTTCTCTTTCTCTCTTTCTTTCTTTCTTTCTTCCTTCTTTTCTTTCTTTCTGTCTGTCTTTCCTTCTCTTTCTTTCTTTCTTTCTTTCTTTCTTTCTTTCTTTCTTTCTTTCTTTCTTTCTTTCTTTCTTTCTTTCTTTCTTTCTTTCTTTCTTTCTTTCTTTCTTTCTTTCTTTCTTTCTTCCTTCCTTTATTCATTTCTTTCTTCTTCATTTGTTTCTCTGCTTCATTGTTTGTTTCTTTCTTCCTTGATTTCTTCTTCTTAGAGTGTCATTATAAAGAATACACATTTTTTCAATGAACCTTTTTAATCCCTCCAAGATGTATCTTAAAGTGATTTATCCTTTTTTATATTACCGAAACAAAATGAATAGGTTTGCAAGTATTATAGTAAGTATAGTTAATCAACTTTAAGTAATATATTCTTTAGCGGTCGTGATGTTTGCGATTCGTTCAACTTTCTTTATTCATTTCTGTCTTCCTTTGTTTCTCTTCTTCATTGTTTGTTTCTTTCTTCCTTTATTTCTTCTTCTTAGAGTGTCATAATAAAGAATACACAATTTTTCAATGAACCTTTTCAACCCCTCCAAGATGTATTTTAAAGTGATTTATCCTTGTTGATATTACCGAAACAAAATGAATAGGTTTGCAAGTATTATAGTAAGTATAGTTAATCAACTTTAAGTAATAGATTCTTTAGCGGTCGTGATGTTTGCGATTCGTTCAACCAGGGACGTGAGACGTCCCTAGTTCAACCCAGCTACTAAAAGAATTAATGGAAGATTGTAGGTGAGCTACCGGAACACTAACCAATTAGGTCCTCAGCTTGTCTCGTCCACTGATGTGTCCGAGTCTGGTCAAACGGACTTGATCACGTTCGGAGTCGAGTCACACATCACTGGTCTCGTCTTATACGCAGTCACAACTTCAACGATGAATGCGATTGCAATATTTACATTTATGGCAAGAAGGTATACAGTATTGCATTTTTATTTCACTCTTAAAAATGTTGGGCAACATACGGTCCACACAACAATTGGTTAAAACTTTATCCAATTCTGGGTAGTTTTACACCAATAATGTGTGCTTTGGGTGAAAACTACACAGTATTGGTGTAAAACTACCCAGAATTGGATAAAGTTTTAACCAATTGTTGTGTGGACCGTATGTTGCCCAACATTTTTAAGAGTGTATAAATCCCGACAGCACCAACTCGATATTGGGTATTATTTCCCCTTTGATATACGAAGGACAATTCCCTGGGGACAATTACATCTTCAAGATGCCCTTGAATTGGTCTTTAAGATGCTTCCTTGTATTGCGGGATTTTCTTATTATTTTGAAGAAACCAGACACAGAAATCAAAAGTGCACCCAATGCGGATGCTAATAGATATTTACATTAATTATTTACAAAAATGATAAACAATAATGGATAATTGTAGACCGTAAGTCGGTATAAGAAGTGGCTGCGGTTGAAAGATGATCTTGGGACGACTGAAGGATATCCTTGGCGCTTCTTTGTAGTTTCTGGTTCTCGCCTTTATTAAAACAATTAATCAGTGGCAATAATGTATTGATTATCACTGCAAAGCTAAAGTGGAATCTGTGGTGTGAATACTAGTTAAAAAGAAGAGACAAATACATACAGGGTAAGTTAAATTGCGTACCCTTGTGCGTAAAGGGACGACAAGAAACCACTTGAACTTGGGGAAGTTGATGGTTCACTTTGAAACTTTACAGCACATTCACTCCACCCTATGGCCCGTATTTTGAAGTCGGGTTTCACTGAAACTCAGGTTTAAAGTTGTGGGTTAAGTATGGATAGCCAATTGTTACATAAATCACTAAAGGTAGAGATATCATATTTCAGCTCATTTGGCTCTCAAATCATTCACTATTGTCCAGGAAGTATAGATATATTATTGTCTTCACCATCGATGAATCAGGAAAGAGCACAGTAACCATAAGAAACATATACAACTTAATAAAAATGTTGACACTTTTGGCTTCCCATAAATTTAGCACAGAGTTAGACCATGGTCTAAGTTAAACCGGACTTCAGAATACGAGTCATTAGTTTACAGAGCATGATACCATAGCCTCCACGCGCCGTTCCGTCATGTGCAGAGTGAGGGTAAAAAAATGATGAATGAATCACCCTCTTTTTTTTCTACCCAGTCCCATTCCAATTTTTCTCTTATTTCCAAAATTAATTTCAAGCCCAGCATATAGCCAGATCTCCATAGCATATGCATTCATCCACATTATACACTCAACAAATCAGTCAAATTGACGAGATCAGTAGTCAGCTGGGTGCAACAGCTATGTCTAATCATATTTCTGACGTCAGAAATAACTCTGTTCTAGTAAAATATGACTAGAACAACAGTTCTAGCAGTTCTAACAGTTGCACACAACCGGCCGGATTAACTAGTCATTTTGACTGATTTGTTTAGGAATCCCATGGATGGTATAAATACTCAAAAAGTGGGAGCTAAAACAACCCCTCCCTATATCCACCTCCTCATGTCCCATCCATGTCCCCCCCTCCCTCACATCTGTCGCTACACAGTCTGCATAGAGTACATATACCCTGCAAAGTGATTATCAGCATCAGTCATTTGAAAAAAAACCCCGCAACATTATTCTGATTCTGATAAATTGTCGTCAGTTGTACGGCAAAATTCTAGAAGATAATTATCTCTAAGCATCTATAAGGTCACCCATTTTATTTAATTAGTCTTTGTTACTTGATATCATGTTTTTGAAAAGTTAGGTAGAAAGTTTTGTTTGATGTAAACAATAATTGATAGCTAATACCATGGCTACTGAAGTGCACATTTTTGTAACCCGGTAAAATAATTATATGCAATGCGATAACCATGATAACAGGATCCACATATCCAGGGCCTCTGATTTTAAAAGAAAATAGAATTTACAATTGATTATAATTCATATACTGTGCGTTATCCTTATAGACATCCACTTCAATCAATCACAAAATATTATTGCTTTTTATCATATTTTATGAAGCAAGGGCCGTGCGTCTACATATCTGAGCATGGTTATCAATGCACTTTCAATGTCGGAGAAAGGTTGCGCTTCTCAAGTTGAAGTAATTAGCCTTTTCGGTCGGTCAAAAATGCGTGTTCTCGCAAATCCAGTATGGATGGATGATCATTGATCCTAATTAATACAAATTTATTTCAAAATAATATTATGAATGACGATTTCATCTATGATTTAGTAATGATAAGGTATCTGGCTACCGAAATGTTAATGATAAATCGAATTTTCGAATAGTATAGTGAATGTGACCTGAACCATCCTTTGGACGAGCGTAGCCATGGTAGCGAGGGTTTCAAAATCAGAAAATTCATGATCTATTTTGCAGATTGAGCTCATTTTACGATATCCAAAACTTTTTTTCCCAAGTCAATTGTTTTTATTTTCCACTTTCCATTTTTTTTAATGTTTACAATTATTATACAGTTGACATTGTAACATATAACCACATTTGAAGTATATAATACGATTAACATAATACGATAGTCAATTATCAAAACAAAATATAAATTGAAGGGAGGGAGGGCCAACTGAAAAGCAGAGCTTGTATAGTAAAGACCCCTTGCAATTGGAATTACATGTATGTATAGTATCTGAATTGTTGCTTTATGAAAAAAAAATATTTACAGTTATTGAATATGAACATGTAGTACAATTCATTGACGTGAAATGATAGATACATATTTAAAAAAATCATAGTGTGTACAAAAAAAGTAAAGTTTTTCTAACTAGCACAGCAGTTTACAATTGATGAATTGAATAATCTAATAATCATTCAGATGGAAATGCTTTAAGGAATGGGGGGGGGGGGTGGCATATAGTGTCCCCCAATCTTGATTTTCGGGGTTACGTGCCCCTTTCCCTCCCGTCCCCTTTGGATTGACGCCCATGCTCACTCCTCATCTGACATACTGACATACTGCCTAAATCTTGTCAAAATCAAACGTATATTGCCTTCTGAAACCATGCAATTTAACATACACGGCAGACACTCTTTCTTATGATAATATGAATGAGTAAATGCATTAAATGATTAGAAAATGAATATGTTAATGCATTGAAAAACCAAAACTGATTGACAGATAGATAGATAGATAGATAGATGGATGGATGGATAGATGGATGGGTGGACGGATGGATGGATAGATAGATAGATAGATGATTAGATAGATGGATACATGGATGAATGGCTATATGGATAGACAGATAGGTAGATGGATAGTTGAATGAACGGATGGATAGATGGGTGATTGGCTAGATAGATAGAGAGATAGATATATAGATAGATAGACAGATAGATATAGATAGATAGATATATAGTTAGATAGATAGATAGATAGATAGATAGATAGATGGATGGATGGATGGATAGGTATATCAGGTAAAGAAAAAGTATATGAACGAATATAAAGACCAAATGAATGGATGAATATAGATAAATAATTGAGTAGATAATGTGTACTTGTATGTAAACACAAATAAAAGTAATTATATACAAATAAAAAAACAAAGACACTAAAACGAATCGGCAGTACAGTCTTCGCATCAGTAATCATCATGATTATTGCGTGCATTGCGTGACAGAAAATATCATAGTCATAAAAAGATTATCCTTTTAATAATTAAAAATATTTTCATTTGTCTCCTATACTGGCCACTGCACTACCCGCATAATCATTTGATCACGCAGACTGCATGCCTCCGTTATGTCAATCAAGCTTAGTATAGTAAAGTTCGTTTTTTTTTTAATGAAAAAAGAGGTAATTAAATCACATTAAAAATAGTTAAATTGATGACCCTATTATTTTCATGACATGTAGGGGTTCACTTGAACTTCGTGTAATTTAATTGGGTCATACAATCTCTCTATGAAATCCGATCTCTTTACATGATTGTAGACGTTAAAGAATAATAATTCATGGAAGTTTTCTTAAGTTTTGTATAATTTATTTCCCTTTTTTGAGGGGCTGGAAATGAAAAAAAAAACTGAACGGAAAGTGAATATGAAAGAAATATACAAATAAGAATCATTCCATCATTTTATTCTAATTTTTTATTCCAATAATTTTTTAAACAAGCTCTCATTTTGTTTATGTAGTGTTTATTATAGCTTTACATGTGTTTGGTAGATAGATAACATGACAGTTTAAGCATCAAGATTTCCGTTTGAAATATATATTGAGGAAGATTGTGAAATAGCATTGGCCTCAATTGTTCTATATTTCAAACGAATGTGTAATCAGTGACTTATCTTAACTTTATTCTCTGAAAATTATTTGTCACTTCTTGTTTCTCACTGAAAATTGAATAGATTTCAAATCTTGAAAATTGAATCGATATGAAATGTTGAAATGTAAAAAGAACTGTAAAAAGAATTTGATTGGTCTGCAGAATTTTCGCAGTTTAAAATAAGAAAATTGTCTTATGCAACAATTTTCTTCTTCTGACGCCTTATATACAATCGAGATTGAATGCACACAAAAAATGCCGAGCCTTGCTGCTGAGCATTGTCGCATCGTGTTGGTGGTGCTGCGTGTATTATTCTCCATATAGGCAGCACCCCCAGGTATTCTGAAAGATGTGTAAAACTTGAAAAATGTAACCAAAATGACCTTCATTTTGTAGTGATACCCTTTTTTTTGCTTTTCAAATTTCTCGGCGGGACCAATTTGATTTCCATTTAGTAGTGGAAACCTTATTTTTCTTCTTTCTTTTTACTTTTCAAATTTATCGGGACCAATTTAATTTCCATTTTGTAGTGAAAACCATGTTTAAATTCTTATTCATTTATAATAATTATTTTTTATTTATTTTTTTGCTTTTCAAATTTACACCAGCACCCCACTAAAAATAGTTCCAAGGGCCCCGAGAGCGAGCCTCAATTTCCTCCCGGTGGGTGTTTCATAAAGTTGTTCGCAAAGTTACGAACATCAACTTAGGTCAACAGTCGTGCGTACCCCCTACACACCAACGCTACGTCCATGCAGTTCTCGCTGCGTCAAAGAAAAACGGTCATGACGCAGTGGGAGCTGCTACAGAGTACTAAGAGCGTAGCGAGAACTGTTCTTGACGTGGCATAGTCTGCATGATCTCCTGACACCCGTAATCCGCTTCGTGGACTTTGAACATGTCCAAAGTTCACTAGCAGGACCGCCGTCTGAATAGCGCGTAGTAATGACCTTCATAATAAGACCTACTAACAGTTTCATCGACGTAGCATAGACGTAACGGACACGGAAAGAAAGTAACAATTGCTGGTCGAAGTGGTAGGCCTGGGATGTAACCTGTCTGACCCAGTGGCGTACCTAGGATTTTCCACAGGGGGGGCAAAACCGTCCGCCCAAAAATTTGACAAGCAAAAAAAAAAAAAAAAAAAAAAAAAAAGGTCTTCGATCACAAATAAAGGATTTCGTTCCGGATAAAATTTGACAAGCAAAAAAAAAAAAAAAAAAAAAAAAAAAAAAAAAGGTCTTCGATCACAAATAAAGGATTTCGTTCCAGAAAAAATTTGACAAGCAAAAAACAAAAACAAACAAACAAACAAAAAGGTCTTCGATCACAAATAAAGGATTTCGTTCCAGAAAAAATTTGACAAGCAAAAAAAAAAAAAAAGGTCTTCGATCACAAATAAAGGATTTCGTTCCAGAAAAAAAATTGACAAGCCAAAAAAAAAAAAAAAAAAGGTCTTCAAGCTCGTCAGAGGGGCATTAGAGGTCTTAAAGCTCGTCAGGGGGGGGGGCAAAAAAGGTTTTTCAAGCCCGTCAGGGGGGGCAAAGGTACGTTTTTGCATGTGCCCCCCCTGCCCCCACCCCCGTAGGTACGCTAGTGGTCTGACCTCTGGAGTAGGAATGAAAAAAGCGTTGACGTGCCGGATCATTATACTCGCGTGACGGAGACGTAGGTACGAGTCGCAGTCTGCTCGGACCTTAGAGAGGACGTAGCGGTATTACCGTTTCGATGCCTTACGGGCCGCGTCAGTACTCACAGTAAACTAAATGGGAGCACCGCCAACGCAAAATTAGTAATTAGTAAGGACATGGCGAGCGTGCACGGGACGATTTCACTTTTTTTCGAAAACAACGACGTTGGCGCTACGTCCAAGGCATTATTTTTTTCTTCTTCTAAATCTCGAACAGCTGTATGAAACACCCAATAGATATATGGCTTCTTTCCCCTGGAAGTTAATAGGCCAAATTGTTTCGAATGCTTAGATATATGAAAAGATCCTAATTACATACTCTTGCCATTAAGGAACTAATCAAGCTCCTTTATTTCCGATTAGAAAAAAATAAACCAAATTATAACAGCCTTCCAAAATGACTAGTTTTTTTTACAATAGCAAGTAATCCGGTTATGGTTTTCATTCAAGTGTGAAATTCAATACATCATGTGTCAGTGATAAGTAATGTTTATAGAGGCCCGTATAGGCATGCATTGCTAAATAAAATATAGCGTAATGGTTTTGAAGCAAGAGGTAATATTATTTAATTATCAGATTACACCGAGTCTGATCACGCTAGTGTATATCGGCTGAATATATCGGCTGAATATGATACAATCAGGTTATAGAATGCAAAAATTTGCCAAGCCTTGCTGCTGAGCTGTCAGGACGAGCCTTTATTTCATGGCCCTGGGAAGCGGGGGTGCTGGGGGTGCTGCGTGTATTAGTTTCCATAGGCAGCACCTCCATGAATTCTGGATGGTGTGACAAAATGGATAAATGTAACCCAAATAACATACAGTTTTTACAGAAACCTTTATTTATTTTTTATTATTATTATCATTATTTTTTTTTTTTTTGGGGGGGGGCTTGTCAAATTTCTTGAAACGAAAGTGACCTTCATTTCGGAGTGAAACCTTTTTTTTGCTTGTCAAATTGACATCAGCCCCCCCCCCCCAGTAAAAAAAATCGTTCCCATGGCTCTGCAAACTTCTTATAATATTAGCATATAAACATCTTAATTCAGATTAGAAAGAAATAAATAAAAAATACGACCTTCCAAAATGACAAGTTGTTTCTAAAGCAAGTTGTGTAATCTGATACATGCCTGATCACACTATAGGCAACAAAGATATACTTTCGGTACACTGTAAAATAAAATATCACCTAATTGGTTGTGAAAGAAGAATTACATTTCTTTAATTACCAGATTACAATCAGTCTGATCACGATATTATATACTTACGAACATCTACGACCATCTCCAGTATTTCAGAGATTGATATAGGAGTGTAGGCTGCAAGTCGGGGAAAAACATGTAAGTACGAAAACTTTTCTTGTCATGCCATCAGGAGTGCAGTAAATTACATTTTTCTCAATATTTCAAGTGACCACAAGATTCTAGGAGAAAAAATCAAAACACTTCGTTTTCCATGAACCGTAAAAATGGTAATTCATGAAAGCTATGATACGAGACATAATATTGGGGCAACTTGCAAGTGACAGAGTTGAGACATTATGAATCAATTATTATGTTTTCTTTAATATAGGATCAATGTTTAAAAAAGTAAGCTCGATGCGAGAGAGAAGTTCCCTTGAACGTTTTACACGGCTTAGTTTTTTGTCTCACCTGCATAGCAGAGTGAGACTATAGGCGCCGCTTTTCCGACGGCGACGGCGGCGGCGACGGCGGCGTCAACACCAAATCTTAACCGAAGGTTAAGTTTTTGAAATGACAGCATAACTTAGAAAGTATATGGACCTAGTTCATGAAACTTGGCCATAAGGTTAATCAAGTATTACTGAACATCCTGCCTGAGTTTCATGTCACATGACCAAGGTCAAAGGTCATTTAGGGTCAATGAACTTAGACCATGTTGGGGGAATCAACATCAAAATCTTAACCTAAGGTTAAGTTTTTGAAATGTCATCATAACTTAGAAAATATATGGACCTAGTTCATGAAACTTGGACATAAGGTTAATCAAGTATCACTGAACATCCTGCATGAGTTTCACATCACATGACCAAGGTCAAAGGTCATTTAGGGTCAATGAACTTTGGCCGAATTGGGGGTATCTGTTGAATTACCATCATAACTTTGAAAGTTTATGGATCTGATTCATGAAACTTGGACATAATAGTAATCAAGTATCACTAAACATCCTGTGCGCATTTTAGGTCACATGACCAAGGTCAAAGGTCAATGAACTTTGGCCATAATGGGGGTATATGTTGAATTACCATCATTACTTTGAAAGTTTATGGATCAGACTCGTGAAACTTGGACATAAGAGTAATCAAGTATCACTGAACATCCTGTGCGAGTTTCAGGTCACATGATCAAGGTCAAAGGTCATGTAAGGTCAATGAACTTTGGTCACCTTGGGGGTATTTGTTGAATTACCATTATATCTCTGTAAGTGTATTGGTCTAGTTCATAAAACGTGGACATAAGAGTAACCAAGTATCACTGAACATCTTGTGCGAGTTATAGTAGTTTTCAAAGTCAGCACTGCTGCTATATTGAATCGCGTGATGCAGGTGAGACCGCCAGAGGCATTCCACTTGTTTGAAATTATCATCGACATGCTCCTAAAAGGTTTCAGTGGTTTTTTATGCTGATTTGGTCTGGTGGTAGAAACTTGGCTCACAGAAACTTTTAGAATGAAAGATGAATTTAAGCTAAAAATAGAATAGCTCGAAATAACAACTTTAATTCCAAAATAGTCATTGTTCCATTTTTTTAAATCAACAAGCTAATCACAAACTGACGACTATATCGGAGAACTTAAAGCCAATATGCCCCAGCCATTTTGAACAACGTCATCTCAATGTTAATATAGGCATTGTCTTGTACTGTCTTGTTCTGTGCTGTGCTGTACAGTATTGTGTAGTGATGTTTAATTGTTAAATATACTTTTTGCTTATGTATATTTGTACATTGTAAATACATGTATGATAATGTAGATTAGTTTCTTTTTTCAATAAAAAAGACAAAGACAAAAAAATATCAAAACTGCCCAAAATGTTCCTTGTTTCTACCTGAAGACGATGTACGCTGTTTTTCTTTTCATGTCTAGCACAGCCAGGAATGATTTCTGTTACTAATTCCAGCATTTATATTACAATATATTTACCACGCGAACGGATTGCACTATACTTCCAAATATTCCTGTTTCCAATAAAGATCAAATTTTCATTAAATATTTTAAACGAAAAATTACATGATATATTTCTGCAATCGTTTTGTGAATTATATATATTATATATATACATATATATATATATATATATATATATATATATATATATATATATATATATATATATATATATATATATATATATATATATATATATAGGCGTAAATAAATCAAGCATTAACGCTAAACGTAGCTTCCAAGTATCTCTTTTATTGCGAGCTTTCGGCCAGTGGGGCCTTCATCAGGCCTATAATGCATTGAAACAAACAAAATAGAACAAAACCATACAAATAAAATCAACAAAGGGTACAGAACAGAAGGATTACACTAGGATAACAAAAAATAACAACAGAGGGGGTTGAGTACAGAACAGAAGGGTTACAGTAAGATAACAAAAAATAACAACAGAGGGGGTAATGGCTTAAACGAGATGGTGGAATACAATAGAAACGATTGGGAAACTTAAGTGTGTGGAAAGACAAGGTATTTACCAGCATTGAAATTAACTTTGGTTTCTGTTCATCTGGAGGAGTAGTAGTCTTGTGTAGGTAATACTGTGAAAAAGGAGGATAATGTTTCAAGTAAAATGACAACTCGTTATTTTTGTTATCCTAGTGTAATCCTTCTGTTCTGTACCCTTTGTTACACATTATTTACTTTGTTGTTATTACGATTTTATTTGTATGGTTTTGTTCTATTTTGTTTGTTTCAATGCATTATAGGCCTGATGAAGGCCCCACTGGCCGAAAGCTCGCAATAAAAGAGATACTTGGAAGCTACGTCTAGCGTTAATGCTTGATTTATTTACGCCTATACGTAGAACATGACGCGCTGCAATACACGTTGTGCAAAGGGCCCTCTTCCTTTATATATATATATATATATATATATATTTGTGTGTGTGTGTGTGTGTATACTGTTAATATGAATACTTTCACTTTGACACATAATTATGTCGAGAAATTCACTGTGAAATTGAGCTGCTCTAGGAAGACGAATCCTCTATGAGGACCTATTCTTGGGCGAACACAGCGAAGGCGGGGAATTTAGAAAAAATACTGTTTTATTTCAGATTCTCATAAAAAACAATGTACAGGATACGACTTTAAAATGCACAAAAATCCAAACAAAACAAAGCAAACAACAACGCCGTTGTGGGGAGCTTTGTCGCTTCGCTCCCAAGATCACTTCTATTTTTTTTACTATTTGAAAACAAGTAATTAATACCATTGTATAGGTCAACTCACTAATTTTAGGTATCTGTGTCTTTACATTTTCTTCCCTTCGTTCTAGATTTTGCAATGATTGACATCGTTCATTGCGGAAAGAATTGAGCACTTGCAGAGGGGCTTTGGCTTTTTACAGAGCTGTAAATATTTATGACGAATATTATCTGCTGGCATCCTGAATTAATTTTGATAAGATGTGATTTGATACCATTCCAAAAGTTTTGTATAGGAAATTGTATTGATTACTATATAGGCATCGCTTTTTAAAAAGCATTTTAAACGTGTTGAAGCAGATCATTGGTTTGATGACCTCGTACAAGCTCACATCTCTCCTCTCTTTTTTTTCTTTATTTCAACATTCAGGATCTTTGTCTAGTTTCAAGCACTGAACACAATGAAACCAATTAACATGGTCGATGTTGGAATGGATGGAAAAAACACTACTTTCCTTCTTGACGAGTGGGAGAGGGACTTTCTCTCAGCAGTGATGACGGTGATGTTTGTTGCGGGAACCACCGGGAACGTCATGGTTCTCCTCGCCGTAGCCTTGTCGCGAAAGCTTCAAACCTCCACCAACACCTTCGTTGTCAGTTTAAGCGTGTCAGATCTCCTTGCGTCACTGGTTCAACCTCTTCAGGTTGCAGGAATGCTTGGCAAAGATGGTTGGCCACTCCCAGATATCGTCTGCAAGATCGTGGCCGGGGTCGCCATTACATGCGTCTCGTGTAGCGTCATCACCATCTCGATGATAGGCGTCAATCGTTTCGTACTCATCACGAGATCAAAAGAGGCATACCAACGCGCATTTTCGACCAAGTTCTTGGCTGCGATGATAATATTTTCTTGGATGTACCCGATCGTCACTTTGGTTCTACCTCAAGTGTCCGGGCGACATGGTCGACTGGGTTATGACCCTTCAACCCGACTTTGCATCTGGGATTTCGCTCATCCAAGCGCAAAGATCTATGTTGACCTAGCTGCGGTATTAGTGGGTTTTCGCCCAGCGTCGTACGACGCTATCTACGACGTAGAACGATCTCTTTGTTCGTGCGTCCGTCGCGCTCAACTCTCGCTTGTAAGCAGTTTCGCAAATCGCTGAACGCGGCCGGATCGACCGGCTGGCATGGTTGGCATGTAATGTTGACACGCCAACATGTGCATTGTATATGTTCCTACTATGTGCACACAACTGGCAGTGCCATGTGTCTTGCAGTCGCGTCGTCGACCGAGCCATGCAACGGCTTTTCAATCATATTTCAATAATCATACTCGTTTAAACTTCTACTGTAACATTTTGAAATTATACTTAGCTTGATTTTAGTATAATTGAAATGGTACTCACCGAAAAACTCGCATTCGAGTCCATGTTTTGAAGCTTTCAGCTATCAGTGTAGTCAGAGTAGAGTACAACATGTGCATGCACGCGATGGGCGAATGTGTTTACATCGATCGGCTCAGCTTGCTCGCTCTACAAGCGATCTGATTGGCTGTTGACGGCTGTTGACAAATCCTACGTTCTAATGCGGACGCCCGCTAATTTGCGGAAGAACCGTCCGTGATTTGAGCTCAAGAACGCTCGGGCCTCTGTTTCCATGAAAGTTGGCGATTTTTGCACACGTACGTTCTACGTCGTACGACGCTGGGCGAAAACCCACTAATGTCATTGACAACGTTCAACCTGACCCTCTTCAGCTACCTCTTGATCTTCAGGCACGTCAGGAACAGCGCCCTCATCACAAGGTCCAAGTCTTCTGTCATCAGCCGTCGACCATCTGCTGTGGTGAGTCGTAAGCGCTATCGGAAGCAGATCGAGCTCGTGATCACCAGAAACTTGCTCTACGTCATCTGCGGATTCTTCTGTTGCGTTATCCCGTACACCGGGCTGTTCCTTGCACTTCCGTTTCTTGAAGGGACGTTGTTGAGGCTAGGTCTTCACATCTCATCTTATGCTGCAGTTCTGCTCGTCTTGGACAGCTGTCTCAATCCGGTCATCTACGCGTGGAAGCACCCACACTTTAAATATGTCTTCGGATGCATGGTGCGTTGCAGATGGCAAGACATCCCAGAACCATCGAAGTACTTGGCCAGAATCCTTCGGCAAGGTGGTCATACCGTCAAGTCATCAATAACTTCTTAATCAAACCAACGTGTAGGAACAAGTATTTGAAAGATATTGACACCATCACATGATAATTGAAATGAACTGAATATAACGAGACGATTTTGTAGAAAAAATACCATGACATAGCATTATGATATTTGATTGAATGGATAGGTATAGAGTTGAGGTTGAAAATGTAGAAATTGTCAGGCTTGCGTTAAAGTTCTTATTTCGTGTAGATATTTAATTTTCGCAGAAGCAAGACTGTACAAAACTATTTAAAAAAGGAAGCTGTACAAGGCTGTACAAAACAAGTAATTAAAATTAGAATCGTTAACAGAGAAAGTTAATGATCCAGTAGAACTTTTCGCAACTATATCTGCTGCATTTCTAGAAACTTGCCTTGATTTAATTTTCTTGCCGATGAGTATGTTATATTTGACTGTCATGGTCATTATGAAGGACATATATGCATAACTGTATAGAAGAATAAGAATAAGAAGTGCAACAATACAAGGAATTAGAGCTTCATTCTGAGTATCAATTTCAATTTTCAATTTCAAATAAACATTTATTTTCCTCCATTTTACAAAATTTCTTCATTTTTGTTAACAAGAATTCATATGAAATCAATTTCCATAAAGAATATAAATATATACAACTTATGTGTACAGAAGAAGGCGTAGGTCCCTAGAAGCACATGCTTGTGGCGGGATACGCCTGTGGACATGCACTAATCAGTAATGACACTAAAGATATTCTTAATGATGTTGCTACTGTTGTTCAATTCAATTCAAATAACGGCCTTCTCACAAAATTCTGCATTTTTCGTAAACATAAAATTTATACAAAAATCAGTTTGTCATGAAGAATATAAATATATACACGTTAGGTTTATAGAAGAAGGCGCTGCTGCTGCTGCTGCTGTTGAAGAAGAAATATAGTCCAGTAGCAGGGGCGTCGTGATCTAGTGGTTATGACTCGTCTATCAATCTGAGGGACGTGGGCTCGATTCAATAGCCATTGCGTGTTTTTTTTCCTTCAGCAAGAAATGCACCCACATAGTGCTGCACTCAACCCAGGTCTGGTGAGGTGAATGGGTACCCGGTAGGAAGAAATTCCTCGAATGCCAGAGCGCATGTAGGCAACACGGCTATAATAGCCGGGGTAATAATAATAATAACATTACCGTATTGCGCAGTTGAGTATACATGTAGAAATTGCGCAATATTAGTGTACAATAATCATCATTATTATAGTAGAATCGTCACTGTATACTGTGTCAATGTATATGAATTGACGCAGTGTTGTGATTTCATCTCGTTAAATCAGAGGGGCGCAAGCTCAAATTCCACTCCATCCCGCCTCTTGATGGGGGCATTTTTCTTTTCTCCTGGCAGATAGTATTGCAGGGATCCTCAAGAATTCCTTCCTTTTTATCATTTTTGTAAATAAAATAGTATTTTTTCTGTATCATGTGTTTACTTTTAGAAGAGTTGCCACGGCTCATATGTTAATAAATGCCCTATTCTTATGAGGAAAATAAATGAAGAAAAAAAATGAGACGATGAATGTATATATATATCATTTATTAAGGACAAGATTATCCTGCTATCATTCATGTTCTATTTAAAAAGAAGACAAACATCCAGATTTTTTTCCGGTCTGAGAATGATTCATATTTTGATCAGACAACGATCCTTTTCATACACCGGAGTCTCCCAGTGGACACGCCCTAATATTCATGTCTCCAAGGCATGATTCAAATCAAAACATCACTTTGATACAAAGAAATCGTTCATCTCTTGGTTTGTTCCTGGGGATACCCATCCTGTTTATTTCCAATTCGTCTAATGCCAATTCGTCTAAATGCCAACTCGTCTACCATCAGTTCGTCCACTCATCACATTGTCTACTTGTATATATTCTAGCTAATGCCATTCCGTCTAATTTCCAGTTGGTCTAAGGCCATTTAGTCCATATACCATTTGGTCTAATTGGACTAAGAGTTATATATTGTGCAAAAATGAATGAAAATGAAATGGATTTTAGACCAACTGGTTATGAGACGAAATGGTCATGGACGGAATGGTTATTAGACGAAATGATGATTGGACCAAATGGTTAATGGACCAATTTGTTAGACGAAATGTTGAAATGGCATTAGACTAGATGAAAGTAGACCGTGGTGAGTGGACGAGTTGGCAGTAGACGAATTGGCAATTTACCTACCTTATTACTATACATGGGTTGGATAGACATGAGTTATTTAGTGGCTAAGAGAACTAAATTCCAGATTAGCTTTGGGGTGTTCTTTGCGAAGTAGAAACAAAGTGTCTTTTCAAACAGATGCCCTTCCTCTCAGCAAGAGTTCACCAAATGAATTTGGTTTTTAGAAAAAAATAGGGACAGTCTTTTTTTTTTTCAAGGGCGGGGGCGTACGGATGTAAGATTATTGTCTGAACCAATAATCAATACCAAATAATCTGAAACATTGTTTTCAACTTATTTGATTTATAACTATTCTCATAAATAAAATCGTCATCATCCACACAGATGGATATGTTTAAAATAATCATATCAATGAGACTTATAATCGTTTCTGTCAACATTTTGTAAATATTTTTTTCTTTCTGAAATACATATACAAACTAAATTGCTGGATATGTGTGACCGGGGCTCGGTATTGCATTTTATATATCGAAGAGAGCAGGAATTAGGTAAAAAGTAGCGTAAAGAATCTTATATCTTTGTACCTTTGGTAATTCAATGATATTCCACGTGATATCTTGATGGTTTCTTTTCTTGACATGTTTATGAGATTCCCATTTTTGTTTGCCAGCCCGCTGGAGCCCCCGAAGCAACGACCCGAATTCAGGGGCTGGCCTTTTTATTCATTTTTTCCGCGGTCACTGGCAAAGAATTCCTCAAATACACTTGGCAAAACAAGGAGGTCAAAAGTGTTTCATATTTCATTCAAAATATGCCACTGGCCTGGACAATCTATCACTGTGATATTTTGAAGAGGATTAATTTCAGTGCAAAAATACTTCGTTTCTTGAAGGGGTATTGCGTTTCATTTTAGAAGATTAGTGTCGTCTGTTTGTCTGTAATGTATTATTCAAATAGCCGCGGTAAATTGGAATATTTGTGTTTTGAAAAATTGAAATAAAATTATGGTTTATATTTCTTTTGAATGATCATTACCGTGATTTTAGACTTTGTTTTCTCATGTTTTATTTCTAAATTTTACTTTTTGACATCCCTAGAAACAAATTTCTCTCTTTTAAACAATCAATTTCGCATTAACTTTCTTATTCTTAAGAAGAGCACAGCTCTATTTCGAAATTTGCAATATTGTGTGCAATTGTGTAGGTCCTCGATCACAGAAATTTCTTCTTTCCTCGATCCTATACCGTTTTCACTTCACAAACGCCACCACACTCTTAAAAATCATTGGTCAAATAAATAAAAACGGAAACCAGTCCGTTGGGACCGCAATCCATTACAGGTTTAAAAAAAGAAAAAGAAAAGAAAAACAAGAGGTTATAGTTCTTTTAAACTACACAGAATATTAGATTTAACGTGAGACATGAAGAGCCAGATCTGACCCCAAAATGGCCACATCGGACTTGATAAGCCAGTTCGTAGTTCCATTCTGCGCATGAACAGGTCATTTGGGACTAAACTGACAAGATAGTTTAATGTTTAAAGGTCAAGTCCACTTGATTTGAATAAATAGAGAAAAATCAAGCAATTATCACACTGAAAAAATCATCAAAATCGGATGTAAAATAAGAAAGTTATGACATTTTAAGGTTTCGCTTATTTTTCACAAGACAGTGATAGGCACAACTCAGTGACTATTTCTTTTGTTTTTTATCGTTTGAATTATACAAGATTTCAATTTTTACAGATTTGACATTAAGGATCAACTTGACTAATCCATAAAACGTTCCTTTTCTTCTTACTTTGTTGATCCTACCGCCTACACTTCGTCCCCCCCCCCCAAAAAAAAAAAATCTTCCTCCCTCCCTCCCTCTGCTTAACTGTCTGTCTATATCTGTATGTTTTTATGTCCGTCTCTCTCTCTCTCTCACACACACACACACATTTTTTATTCCCCCACCCCCCCTTCGTCTGTCTCACTTTCCTCACATCTCTAATTATTTTTCTCTACATGTTGCATGTGTTGCCTACAGACGAAAGAGGGCACTGTGACACAAAATGCCGAATAGTCACATTGAACTATCTACTCTCCTATTTAATGAACATAGTGAAAGGTTTACATTTTATCTTTCATTGTTGACAGAGGTGCATGAATAACTTTAAAATATATATATTCCTTCATGTTTTCACTTAAGTATTCGATATTAACGGTCGGTTTTAGATTAAAAGGGAAACCTTGCAAAAAAATAATAATTAATCTTGTACTCGTGTAAAAGTTGTCCATATATTTTGGTATTGGCATTAATTCTTTTTCGAAATAAAAATAAAGAGGATTATAGAAAGGCAAACGGGATTGTGGTGTGATGAGGCAAACAAGTAGAGAGGCTGATTGGCTACAGCTCAGTAATTCGGAAAAAAAATTGCAAGCGAGTGAGCCCCAAAATGACATATTTTAAATTCATGACTAACTATGTAATAATTGTTGCATGTAAAAAGGTCAAATAAATCAGATGTAAAAAGAAATCTGATGAAAATTATGAAACTGAAATAAAATGATTTAAAAGATATACTGTGTGAAAAAAAATGAGGGGCGTAACAATAGGCGCCCATCCGTCCCAAACGCCACCACACTCTCAACAATCCTTGGTCAAATAAATAGAAACGGAAACCAGAGCGTTGGGACCACAATCCATTCCAGGTATTAAAAAAAGGAAAAAGAAAAGAAAAACAAGAGATTATATATTTTTTTAAACTACACAGAATATTAGATTTAACATGTTTAACGTGAGACATGAAGAGCCAGATCTGACCCCAAAATGGTCACATCGGACTTGATAAGCCAGTTCGTAGTTCCATTCTGCGCATGATCAGGTCATTTGGGACTAAACTGACAAGATGGTTTAATGTTTAAAGGTCAAGTCCACCCCAGAATAATGTTGATTTGAATGAATACCAAAATCAAGCAATTATAACACTGAAAATTTCATCAAAATCGGATGTAAAATAAGAAAGTTATGACATTTTAAAGTTTCGCTTATTTTTCACAAGACAGTGTTAGGCACAACTCAGTGACTATTTTTTTTTACCGTTTGAATTATACAAGATTTAAATTTTTACAGAACGACATTAAGGATCAACTTGACTAAACCATAAAACGTTCCTTCTCTTCTTACTTTGTTGATCCTACCGCCTGCACTTCGTCCCCCCCCCCCCCAAAAAAAAAATATCCCTCCCTCTGCCTAACTGTCTAACTGTCTGTATGTATGTTTGTCTGTCCGTCTCTCTCTCTCTCTCTCTCTCCCACACATTTTTTATTCCCCCACCCCCCCCCCCTTCGTCTGTCTCACTTTCCTCACATCTCTAATTATTTTCTCTACATGTTGCATGTGTTACCTAAAGACGAAAGAGGGCACTGTGACACAAATGCCGAATAGTCACATTGAACTATCTACTCTCCTATTTAATGAACATAGTGAAAGGTTTACATTTTATCTTTCATTGTTGACAGAGGTGCATGAATAACTTTAAAATATATATATTCCTTCATGTTTTCACTTAAGTATTCGTTATTAACAGTCGGTTTTAGATTAAAAGGGAAACCTTGCAAACAAAATAATGATTAATCTTGAACTCGTGTAAAAGTTGTTAATATGTTTTGGTATTGGCATTAATTCTTTTTCGAAATAAAAAGAAAGAGGATTATAGAAAGGCAAACGGGATTGTGGTGTGATGAGGCAAACAGAGGCTGATTGGCTACAGGTCAGTAATTTTGGGAAAAAACGCATGCGAGCGAGCCCCAAAATGACATTTTAAGTTCATGACTAACTATGTAATAAATGTTGCATGTAAAAGGGTCAAATAGATCAGATGTCAAAGGAAATCTGATGAAAATTATGAAACTGAAATACAATGATTTAAAAAATGTACTTTGTGAAAAAAAAATGAGGGGCGTAACAGTAGGCGCCCATCCTATCCGTCCCAAACGCCACCACACTCGAAACGAAAACCAGTGCGTTGGGACCGCAATCCATTTTAGGTAAGAACCCCCCCCCCCCCGAAAAAAAACAAAACAACAACAACAACAAGAGAATTTAATTTTCTTATTAAATTTAACGTAGACATGAAGAGCCAGATCTGACCCAAAAATGGTCACATCGGACTTGATAAGCCAGTTCGTAGTTCCATTCTGCGTATGATCAGGTCATTTGGGACTAAACTGACAAGATAGTTTAATGTTTAAAGGTCAAGTCCACCCCAGTTGATTTGAATAAATAGAGAAAAATCAAGCAATTATAACACTGAAAATTTCATCAAAATCGGATGTAAAATAAGAAAGTTATGACATTTTAAAGTTTCGCTTATTTTTCACATAACAGTGATATGCACAACACAGTGACTATTTCTTTTGATTTTTTATTGTTTGAATTATAGAATATTTCAATTTTTACAGATTTGACATTACTTGACTAAACCATAAAACGTTAAAACAATAAAAACACCACATGTTCAGGGAGGAATAAAACGTTGTTTCACAGAACAATGAGGAGAAAATTAGAATATTTCATATAATAAAATACAAAAGAAATAGTGAGTGGAGGACGTCATCAGTCCCCTCATTTACATACCGACCAATGTCCAGGATATACACTGTTTTTGTTTAAATTAAGCGAAACTTTAAAATATCATAACATGGAGCTATTAGCTCCATGGTCATAACTTTCTTATTTTACATCCGATTTTGATGAAATAATCAGTGTTATGCTTGATGGATTTTTCTCCTTTTATTCAAATCAACTTTTATGAGGGGTGGACTTGTCCTTTAATGAGATAAGCACCAACTTTGATGTCTTGATTATTCATATTCTTTTAAATTGTATTTTTCATTAGCTCTACTGCAAAAAACAACGATACGTCCACTCGCGACTGGTATATCACAGTTGGCCAAGTCCATTGTTATAACAACATGATAATCATGATAATGCATTCAAAGTAGAAATGCAACACATACCTTCTAGTCACCTGGTATATTCAATTTATTCATCCTGCTATGTAAGGCATGCTTACATAATATCTTGCTTTGAAATCTGCCTATCATAATGAAGGGAATAAAAGGTCATTAGACCAACATTGCCCATGAAGTAACTAAACGAACTGGTCTATTCCGACCATACGGGTCAATTGAGAGCAGAACCATGTGAAAAAATGGAGGGGTCGAGATGAGAAAGAGAGCAAACAAGAATTGAGAGCCTTTCAGTCAGACTGCAGGTCCGAAGAAAGTGGCTTCTTTCATCCAAGTGATATTCATGACTTGAGATGTTTTGCATATTTAATGAGCTTGATGCGGACCAAAACACCTCTTTTCATTCGGTCATTGCTGCTCTAATTGTGCATCGAATTTCATGAATTTGGTACCATTGTAAAGAGGAAGAATCATTCTTTCAGGTCATGTGTTTGGATTTATTCAAAGATTTTGTAATATAGGTTAAAATTTTGATCTAAAATATGCTGCAAAATAAATATTTTCACCTGGCAAAAGCTGCTATTTTCACACTTTATTTTTGTTTGAGCCCAAATGATTTTTACATCATGATAAAGCTGAATATGTATGCTTTGAAATGATATAGGTTTCAAAATAAGAATTGGTTTAATCGGGTCAAGATCACACTTTTCATTTGCCAAGTACATAAAGCAGTTTGAAAACAAGAATACTGCACTCTGATTGGTCAAAGAGACCACACAATGGCAAATTCCAACGGTCCCAGTGCCTGGGTTCGTGGGAAGGTCGCACTTCCCATGTGGTAATCTCCTCAAATACCCCGCGCCTGTAGTTCTGTGAACATTATCCAGCCAATCAGAACTCTGGATTTCATGCAAGTACAAAATTTCAGAAATCTCGTCTTGTACCTTGGTGGGAAAAGTGTGATCTTGACCTGATTAAAAGGTGCCGCATATCAAGAGTGGCATTGTGAGAAAGTACAGAAATTCAGCTTTATGGTGATAGAGATATCATTGAGGCTCAAAATAAAAAGTTTTGCACAATTTGCAAAAGAAAACAGGGGAAGAAAATTCAGTTTTGAGGCACATTTTCGGGCCATAAATTTACTTATTTAACAAAATATTGTATACAAAATGAATTACCAATATGAAAGAGTAACTTTTACTCTATCTGATAGTGCAATAATATTTCATTTAACTTGAGGTTAAAACAGGTAAATTCTTAGAGAAAGAAAATCTCACGAATCACGAGATTTTGCAAGGAGGAGGATTCAGCCACGAGATGATTTGGATGAATCTGGCCTTTTTGCTCATTAGCATAGGGACCTGCGGTCTGACTGCTTTAGGATTGTTGGTGGGGAAAAGATATGAGCTAAACGACCATGTTTGATTAGTTCAAAGGTCACTATCAACTTTAATAAACTTCAAAACTTGACTTTACTTTTAATTACTTAGATAGAAATTAATAAGAAAAAGAAAAGATTTAAATAAAATATATGCGTGAGTAGGCAACCCGAAGATGATGAAAGAATCTCTCATGATTAGTCTTGTTTATCGATTTACTTAAAGGACAAGTCCACCCTAACAATAAAATAAAAAGAGAAAAATCCAACAAACATAACACTGAAAATTTCATCAAAATCGGATGTAAAATAAGAAAGTTATGACATTTTAAAGTTTCACTTAATTTCACAAAACAGTTATATGCTCATCCTGGTCGGTATGCAAATGAGGAGACTGATGACATCATCCACTCACTATTTCTTTTGTATGTTATTACATGAAATATGAAATATTCATGTAAAGTGAAACAACAATAATTCCTCCCTGAACATATGGAATTAGCATTGCTTAATACTATATGGTTCAGTTAAGTTGGTCCATATTGTCAAATTTGTAAAAAATGAAATATTGTATAATTCAAACAATAAAAAACAAAAGAAATAGTGAGTGAGGGACATCATCGACAGTCTCATTTGCATGTCACTGAGATGTGCATATAACTGTTTTGTGGAAAATAAGCGAAACTTTAAAATGTCATAACTTTCTAATTTTACATCCGATTTTGATGGATTTTTCAGCGTTTTTATATGCTAATTTGATTTTTCTCTATTTATTCAAATCAACATTTTCCTGCGGTGGACTTGACCTTTGATTTCACCAGTCAACCACCCCCCACACACACACACACGATTTCGCGATATTTTTGTTCCATCTACAATAGGGGACGATACCCTACAGGCAACCTCGCCCCCCCCCCCCTCCGTGATAGCCGCCTACGCCCTTCAATGAACTTGACATACAATATAAATCATCCAGACGATTCACGATTCCGCGTACGGGGATTTCGTACACCTTGAGAAACTCTCGTCTAGGCTACGTCTCAGACAACTAATTTCAAAATTGTGACTTTCATAATTTGGTTTTTTCTTAAATAAAAAATTCAATAGCTCCATCGATCTGTTATCAACCATCTCATTTTTGGCGCCAGAATTTGGAATCATTTTTAAGTACAAACTAAGAGGCAGTTGAGGCACCAATCCTAAAAATGATCACGTTAAACGGGCTTATTTTGTGAGACTAAATTCTATGTTTACTTACATACCCGCATACAGCTGGTCGTCGTCTGTGTTCATTTGTTATTGCATTGAGAATTGAAATATGGGTCTTTGTGCATTTGAGTAAATTGTTCTGCAGTCTATCAAGCCGGGCATTGTGACGTTTTCTCGTGCTGAGTTCTTGTGAAATGATCCTGATTGGAACGTGTATTTGGATATAACAATTTATGATTTCTTTAAAAAAAAAGTTTGTCGAACTGACAACAGAAGCCCTATAATCGCCTGTTCATTCTTACATTAGAATGCATATATGCACATGGAGAGCCGGAGGAGTCCGAAGCACCGATATGCCCACCAGTGTAGCAGCAGCAGCAGTGGTTTTCCCTCGGACCAGGCGCGGCGGCCATGGTCTTCAATGCCTTGGTGGCTACGATTTCTGTCCATCGGTTTTATGATATTGTTCGTGTTACCCCAAAAGATCCAGGCGACAGGTAATTATTAAAAATATTTACGGCCAAGCAGTCAATATTGCTTTGGTTTGACTTTTTCTTTACCCATGCCATGACTATTACTATTAGTACCCTATGCCATGTAATGCAGTGTTCACTATTCATCTGTAAATAGTATCATGACATGAGTATTGTACTATTTCACGGTGCGTGGCGAGTGGCGACCATAGAAAATCTCAAAAATGCGATATCAGCAACATTTCGTTGATGCATTAATCCATTTATCTATCTCCGGTTGAATGCTCTTGTGTTATTTTAAGTGTTCAAAATGCTTTTTGCCACGGATATAAATTAGGCTATGTATGGCGTAGTCCTCTTCCAGCTCCCATGCATAAAGTCGGCGACTTATGGGGAGGTAATTCGAGAGATCACACATTCAAATATACAGAGGTTGATTTGTATTGTAAATATTTTTAATAAGCAGATGCATTATGTTTAGTACAACTTGTTATTTGTTACATGTTTATGATTTCGCATTGTTAGGAAACTTAACGGGGCAAGTCTCAAAGCAGCAAGGGCCCAACAAAAAGTTGGTTTGAATAAAAAGAGAAAAATCAAACAAGCGTAACATTGACAATTTCATCAAAATCGGATGTAAAAATAAATTTAATGATCGACAAAACAGTTATTAATTTAATGCACATCCAGGTCGGTATGCAAATGAGTGAACCGATGACATCATCCACTCACTATTTCTTTTGTATTTTATTTAAGAAATATTTTATTTTCTCCTCTTCATGTGAAACAGTGTTTTATTCCTCCCTGAAAATGTGGGATTACCATTGTTTTAACTTTTTTGATTCAATCGAAAGGGTCCTTATAATTTTTATTGTCAAATATGAACAAAATGAAATATATAACTCAAACAAAAAGTGACAAATAGTGTGTAAGTGATATTATCATCTCTCTCATTTGCATATCACCGAGTTGGGTACATAATTTTTTTTCTAAATAGGCCAAACTATAAAATAGCTTTCTTATATTTTTCAAACCATTTTTTATGAAAATGTTCAGCGGCTTGCCTGTTTGATTTTTCTCTATCGATTCAGATAAACCTTTAACTGGTGTGGACCTCACCTTTAAAATGTATAGGCCTATTCATTCACTATACTAGTGTAAGTCTGTTGCTATGAGTCGTATACCGATATATTTGGATGATTAATGTAAATCTCTTGGTGTTTTTAAAACGCAGTCCGTTTTGCATTCATGGTATTAATATGCAATATTCAAGCTGTATTCTGGGCTATAGATCAGGACCTCGTAACACTTATCAATTGATTTGTACAAGGGATGTTTACCAAGTCGGTACAGAGTGTATTGTACTATTACGTCAAATAAACACTTTTTGTTTGGACTTTGCGCTCGTCTTGCATTTTGATGGACATCAACCAATTTAAGAATGGAATTAAGAAGGAGGGGTCAGCTCTATATAGTTTGTAGCTGCTGTAACATGGGATGTATGTAGTTATCATTTGGGAATGCGTTACCATGGCATTGTGAATGCGTTAAATGGGAAGTTGATGGAGTTCACCCTGGCGAAAACTTTGTTGTAAAAATAGCAGAAAAGGAACAATAAAAGATATAGGTGAAGGTTTGAAGAAAATCCTTCAAAGCGGGTGCGAAATCATTTGTATATTGATATACTGAAGGTACAATAAAAAAATCATTTTCCATTTTCTGAGAAGATGACATTGCATTGTTTTTTTTAACGATACAATAAGTAGGAAAGTTGATCGAATATAATGACGCCACAAATCAAATGATTAAAATTCTAATAACTTTTTTATTCTTTGATTGATTTTCCTCCAACCTTCGCCAATATTTTTCATTATTTTTCTGCTATTTTTACAATAAACATTTTGTCAGGGTTAACTTCCCCTCAATAGCATATTTAAATGTTCGTAGATCTGACAACGAGGAAGTCATTCATTGAATCACAATTGATCCAACATTGGCAATGTCACATGTCCAGGCAGGAATCAAACCTTGTTTCACAAATTGAATAAGGGAAAATGCAATATTTTATATTTCTATAATGAAAGAAGAAAGGAAATAGTGAGCATGGCGTGTGGACGATATCATCGGTTCTCTATTTTGCATATACCAACAATAATAAGCATATATACTTTTACGCGAAATTAAGAGAAATGTCCATATATGTCATATCTTCTTCCGATTTTGAGGAAATTTTCACTGTTGTGCTTATTTTTTTTTGTCTTTTTTTATTCAATTCATTTTTTTTTGTTGCTGTGGTGGATGTGACCTTGAAGCTATTCGAGTCTTTGCATGCACATTTTTAATGTTCATTTTCATCGTAGGGCTGCAGCACTACGTTTTATACCATTCCTAAGAAGAAGCTTGCATTTGCGGACCCATGCAGGTGGGGGCACATCAGGCCAGTGCCCTCACCCCTTTTTGTGAGGCACACAAAATATTGTTTAGGGAAATTTGCCATGCATATATGCAAATAAAGACCCTTTTTTGCTTGTCAAATTTTTCCTGGAGCAAAATGACCTCGATTTGTTAGTGAACTCCCCCCCCCTTTTTTTGTAGCTTGTCAAAATTTTGGTGTACAAAAAAAGTACCCCCTTTGAAAAATCCTGGATTCGCCCCTGTTATGGTGGATATAGTAATGTATTTGTCTCTTTTATTTACAAGCAGAGTTCATCCTGTATTTTTATATAAACTTGTACAAAAATGTTGAGCATAATTTTTCAAAGATGAAGTGTGGGAGAAATCGCATTTTATTGATAATAACAATGATTGTGAATTTTTATAAAGTAGTGGTCACACCGCTAGAACTTTTCTGGAGCGGTGAAAAAAAATCATCACCGCTCGTTACCGTTCACCACCGTTTAACAGAAGTTGGCCACCGTTAAGGCAACGCCGAATACGCTCGGCCACCGCTGATGGTCCCTCCTACAGCTCCGAAAGTTTTGAGCTGCACAAAATATTGCGAGCGGTGAGGAGCTGGCAATTTTCCGCTCCCGCAAAGTTCATCCCCGCTCCAACAACGCCCAGTCCAATTTTGGCACCGCTAGATGCAAGTTCGTGGACGCCTGGGTCCGCTAGGCCAACGCAGAAATCTTGAAAGCTGGACCACCTCTGCGGTGATTAAACGTTGCACAAACTTTGGTAGAGCGGTTATATGCGTTTTACGAGCATACACGGGGTTGCGGGAACGGTGTCGGGTTTTGAAGCAGCGATCCATTGCGGTGATGAACGTTGGTTTGGCGTTGGTATGGAGGTGTCATCGCTAAAGCAACGCCAGCTTCAGCGGTGCACCGCTTAGGCAACGCCCGTGTTTTCGATTTTTTTCCATTTTGCGCCCGGTGATGAGCGTTGTCGAAATTCGACCCCCTCTCCCTACCGTTTAAAGGAAAAGTCCACCCCAACTAAAAAACGATTTGAATAAAAAGAGAAAAATCCAACAAGCATAACACTGAAAATTTCATCAAAATCGGATGTAAAATAAGAAAGTTATGACATTTTAAAGTTTCGCTTAATTTCACAAAACAGTTATATGCACATCCTGGCTGGTATGCTAATGAGGAGACTATATGACGTCATCCACTCACTATTTCTTGTGTATTTTATTATATGAAATATGAAATATTCTAATTTTCTCCTCATTGTCAAGTGATACAACGATTAATTCCTCCCTGAACATGTGGAATTAGCATTATTTAATACTATAAGGTTCAGTCAAGTTGGTCCTTGTTGTCAAATCTATAAAAAATGAAATATTGTATAATTCAAACAATAAAAAACAAAATAAATAGTTAGTGATGGACATCATCGACTGAGTCACCTATAGTTGTGCATATCACTGTTTTGTGAAAAATAAGCGAAACTTTAAAATGTCATAACTTTCTTACTTTACATCCGATTTTGATGAAATTTTCAGCACTATGCTATAGTTTGATTTTTTCTCTATTTATTCAAGTCAGCATTTTTCTGGGATGGACTGGACCTTTAAGGACCGCTCCATGGTTCTGGCGGTGTGACCACTACTTTAAGTATAGCATGTAAAGGAACTCTTAGCATGCTTAGGGAGGGGGCTTTCAAAAGTTTCTTGAATGGAGGCTGCATCGGCACCCTCTGATCACAGAACCAATGCTATTTTGTCCGAATCGTGTCATGAAATTCAAGAACACGGAGTCCTGTAGCGTTCCCGTATATGAGGAGGAATATCTGATCGGGTAAGCCAATGTCAGAAAGGCATCCACCCTGATAAAGCCCCTACTGACCCGACATGAATTGATTTTGACAACTCTTTAAGTGTGAGAATACGAGAACGATTGATGTGAAACGACACGAGATCACAATAATTTCTGCTTATATCAGAATGGTGAGAGATAAAAAAGAAAACGATAAAGCGCTAAAACCCACTCGACTAGGAGACTTCCATGTCTTTATCATTATTGTCACATCTTTTCACGTTGTTACAGGAAATTGAAACTATAGTTTCCTATCTTATGAGATAACATTTCATCATGTTCATTTCGACAGGAAGTTATACCTGAAATATAAATTTCATCAAAACAACGCTGGGTATGTTCACAGGGGAGCAGATGATGATCATGAAATGTTTTTTATTTCTTACAATGATTCTCGTGCTCAATACCTGACACTTAAAACAAAAGGGTGTCAGTATTTCTAAGTCAGTTGTGTTCCCTGCTCTATTCCAGCTGTCGTATTTATCACGCGATGTCTTTATCATGAGATACATTGGTAAACCAAAATGATATTAAAATTGTCATCGTACAGATGCCTGTTCATTGTATAATGATATTCAATATTTTTTTTGCTACTGTTTTGTTTTGTTCTATCGTCACATATTCTCGTGGCGATTAGGTCTATAATAGCGTATTTTAGCAACCACTTAACAGACGCTTTTCGGAACGTTGAGAATCTATTGAAAATGCCCGTGAAAATTTCAATGGGCAGAAGAGAGGTCATTGTCGAAAGTTGGTGGAACGGGACAGCATATCGTCTTGAGTGTCGGACCAGACGAATAATTGCAAATATGTCGTTTGTCCAGAGTCAGGCGGGTGTTTCATAAAGCTGTTCGTAAGTTAAGAGCAACTTTAAGAGCGACTGGTGATCCTTTCTTGTGGTAAATGGTATATTCATTGGCGATGGTTTAGCGCGTAAGAAAGGTTCACCAGTCGTTCTTAAAGTCGCTCTTATCTTACGAACAGCTTTATGAAACGGCCCCCAGGACGACACTGCTGTTTTGATTCACCGATTTTCGACAAAGGCTGCTTTGGTATCAAGGACTTTTGAGAAGAGATCATCTGCGTTATGAAAAGCGTCTGCATAGTGATTGCTAAAATGTCCTAATGGAAGCATGCACAATGACGCGCGAAGTGAAACACCCGCACAAAGAATTAGATCTCGTCAGTCTTCACTTCTTCTGTGTCTCCATATGCCTCGTGAATCAAGAGAAAATCAAGCATGCACGGAATCATCAGGGGCATATGGGTGGGGCACCCCAATGATGTGTGCTTTCCCCAGGATGGGATGCTAAATTGTCCCCCATACTGTTAAGTTAAATAAACCTTATGCAGGCTCCGGCATAATATGTGAGTAAAATGTGACAACTTGATAGCAAGAATAAGAGTAGGCCTATAGACTATAGTAGTAAAATATGTAGGCCCTATTTGGAATTATATTCATGAAATGGAAATAAATACAATATTGCTTGTTTAAAAATGTTGTTTAAATCATGACGCTTATAGTCGGTAAAGCCCCAGATGAACATACCACGTTTGTTCAGTAACACCTAAATTCGCATGAAAATATGAAATCAACAGTTTCCTTTACTGGGTCCGCCCCTTCAATCATTGTATATTTACTAACAAGGACTTGATTTATAAATATCCACCCACATCAGGCCGTTAATGAGCCGCCAACCATTATACTTTCATATAACGTCGATTAACATACTGATGATAAAAGAGCCAAGAACTGTACATCATGATCGAAATATGCATGGGAGATCAAAATCAAATATCAATCATTTGACTATGTTGTCCTAATAGGTACAATTTATTTTTAGTAATCGTATGGTATCAATCATCATTAAAATAGCTGGCCCCTGTATTTTACCGAACTCACTATATCACATGATGTATGATTTGATTATCAATCTTTTCTGTATTATTTAAAATGTATCTCTTCAATTGTCACATTTAAATTGTATTCATTTATATGCTTGGTATTATGTGAACATGTTAATTTATCATTGAATTATGAACAAAATGCAGAAACTCCTGCAAAAAAAAAACTTAAAGGGGAATCCAACCCAAATAAAAATTTGTTTTTATAAGGAAAAGAAAAATCAGACAAGTTGATAGGTGAAAGTTTGAACAATATTGGACAAACAACAAGAAAGTTATGAATTTTTAAAAGTTGTAAATATTGGTAATCACTATACCCATGGAGACTTCAAATTGGCCGCATATGGGATGTCATAGTGATGTAAGGCAAGGACTACTCTTCCTTGTACTCCAATACATATTATGGCTAAAATGTCATTTTTCCCAAAAGTTTTATTTCAAATTAATATTTTTCTTTCATGAAGACATAAAACAATATACTACCTGGGTTATATTTAGATTACTGCCCCAGGGGAATGGGTATTTAGGAGAAAACCACTAATCCCTGATAATAAAGTACATGGCCTATGGGAAAGTTGTCCTTGCCCCTTGTCATAATTTACTTATCCAGTTGCCAATTTGAAATCTACATAGTATTAGTGATCTCAATTTTAAAGCAGCTATAACTTTCTTATTGCTTGTCCGATTTCTTTAAAACTTTCACCATTCTGTTTAATTAATTTTTCTCCTTCCCAACACAACATTTAATGGCCAAGGCTGGATTCCCCTTTAATTCGTTTGATTAAAATATTAAATGCAGTCGTGCCGTATTAATGGCAAACTTGCAATGTTCATTGCACTACTGAGAATAACCAAACAAAATTAAAAGACATGTCCTTTTATCAGATTGGAAGTGACCATATATCGCAAGTCTCATAGCTAATTGAAAATATATTCCATTAAAAATGAAATAATTTATAGTTTTGTTATTTTATACTAACTTACGGTTGTCAAATTCAGAGCATAGAATTTACTTCGTCCCCTTTTTCAAAATGAAAGATATGAATGTTTAAGTTGTGGTATCTTACGTTACGCAATTGTATGTACATTCAAGTAAAAACCAAGCATTACAAAAAATGTGGGCGTCTATTGATCCCCTACATCATTAATTTGATTATTTGAATGATTTATGCAATAGCTTTTTAAAATGTGTAATTATTAGCATTTATTAGAAAGAAATGTAAAGTGGTAGCAATGAAACCGGACTTGTCAATTCAGAGATTTTTTTCGGCCCTTTTTGGTTACATGTTATTTAGAGGGATACCCTCTTCTCCGCCATGACCAAATCGACAAATTATTGTCACCAAAAGACGGTTGCTTGTTTATTTTTCATTATTCAAGTAGGATGCGCGACCATGAATCAGGCCTGCCTTATTATCAGCAGACGAGTTCTCTTAATACCCAAGTCACACCAACAAAATCGATATGAAACCTTTACACGACATGATATTACCACCAAATACATGGAATAGCTTGTTAATTATGTTAATTGGGTTGATCTAAGGTTGATTTGAAGTCGATATTGGAAAGTATGACGTCGGTTGTGACTTGTAAGTCAATAAGTCGGTCTTGGGTTTGTCTCGGCTAAGGGCATGAAGGGTCGGTTTAAAATTCCGTTTTTTAATTTCATTCTCAGCATAACATATATAGGGGAGAGGGCTTGAGGGCCACCCTCCGCCCCAAAAGGTTCATCACGACCAAGGAGAGATGGAGAGAGGGGGAAGGGGGAAGGGAAAGGGATGAAATGTTATTATTTTCTGCATATTCGGTCAAAATCTATCAAATAAAATCTGGGGGTGAAAACTTAGGTCAAAATATAAGGTCGCTTGCTCGCATCTCTTTTAAACTCTTGCCCCACCCCCCTCAAAATTGTTCACTCCTTACGCCACTAAATGCAAATTATAAATGAAACCAATTTGGAGCCCCAATGAATTGAAAGACATTGTATATTAATCGTTTGAAATCAAAGTTTCATCATGAACATGATGAATGTGTGGAAAGGACCCTGTGGTCGATTGCATGCTCTCGTGTGACTGGGATATCATTAGAAAGTGTGCACGCGATTGACGAAGACTATCACATATCACATGATGCAAGTATTCCTGTGATTGATCGTTGTTTATTATCATGATTATTCTGCATTCAGAATGAGCTTCGGTTGTGAGGATTTCCTGTAGAAGAGCTTCAAAAATTGAAGACAAGATTTAAAACTATTTTATAGTGCTGCATTCCTTGTATTCCATGCATACGCTTCGT
Source organism: Lytechinus pictus (assembly GCF_037042905.1). Taxonomy (NCBI): domain Eukaryota; kingdom Metazoa; phylum Echinodermata; class Echinoidea; order Temnopleuroida; family Toxopneustidae; genus Lytechinus; species Lytechinus pictus. Next base: position 50,317,905 of record NC_087246.1, read on the forward strand.
TTGACAGCTATTTTTGGTCGACTCTTTCATGATTTGAGAGACGATACAGGGGGAAATTCAGCACATGGGGGGGGGGGGGGAACAACCATCTTTTTTCGAAGGTAGTTAATAGTAAGAATAAGAATAAAGAGCAGAAAAATTAAGGAAAAGAGAGGAGGAAGACGAGGGGGGAGCAATTTATTCTAATATTTTTTCTTTCTTAACCACAATCAGTACTCGCTGACTACCATAATGGTTGCAAAGTTTCAATGGTGTTCTTAATGATCTTTCCTTCGATTTTATCCACTTACATAATTGTATATTTGTATTACGTGCGTCTATACTGTATCTGGACTCGGGGGTGGTGATAATTTCATCCACTGCTGTTTTGCGTGTAAACAATAATAATGTTGATAACATTTTTATCATCATTTTAAAGGTCAAGTGGCGTGTGCGTATCTTGTTCAAAATTCTAATCTGTATCCAGAAGGTTGTGCATAACTAATCACCATTTCGTCTATGACCGTTTCGTCTCATAACCAGTTTGTCAAATTAATATCCATTTCATTTTCATTCATTTTGCACTATTAACACTTTAGTCCAATTTATGGACTAAAAATATGGCTATTGCACCAACTAGTTACTGTACGGAATTAGACTAAATGAAAGTGGACCATGTGGTGAGTGGACGAACTGATGGTAGACCAAATGATAGTAGACGAAATGGCAATTGGATGAATTGGCATTAGACGAATTGGAAATAGACCTGTGTGACTGCATGTGAGGCTTTAAAGAAAGTGGACAAGTTTGTAATGTCCGTAGCGCCACATGCAATTTTGTCTCTCGAGTCTCGAGCACTAGCGTACCTACGGGGGGGGGGGCAGACTGTCCCCCTGACGAGTCACAACCCATGCAAGGGACATATCCCTCCCCCCCCCCCCTGACGAGTCTTGAAGACCTTTTTTTTTTGTCAATTTTTTTTTCTGGTACGAAATCCTTTATTTGTGGTTGAAGACCTTTTTTTTTGGTGTGTGTTATTTTTTGGCGGACGAATGTGCCCCCCCCCTGTGGAAAATCCTAGGTACGCCACTGGTCTCGAGGGTACATGCAAAGCCGGGCTTTGAACCATTTTCATGTTTATATTCGGCACCATCGCTGTTCAAGCATGAAAGAAAAAGTCGAGGTACAAATTTGTGAAAGAGGTGTGCAAGGAGGATGCTATATTAAGTTTATTCTAAATTTAGGGGACCTTTAACACCTTCCAGATTTTACTGGTGCATTTATGAGTGATATATTGTCATTTATGCAACAAAATGACGTCATCTGGTTTTGAAGATTGAAAACAAGACTGCGAAGTTGTGACAACATACGTCATCACTTTGTGGCATCATAAATAATAAATAAAGAAGTTTTTTTTATAGACTTAGGCGGATTAATATTTGACACGAATTATCTCGCGAAAAGTGTAATCGTATCTTGTACGTTATATTTAGGACACGTATCTGACATTTTCAGTTTCGATTTATTTTATAGAGTGATTGAAACTTCTCCCTATTCTATCGCAGATGAATAAGTTTTGTTTTCCTTTTTGTTTCAATTTCCCTTGTGTTCATATTTTGCGATTTCTATTTTTTCTTATATTGAAAATTAATATAAATGACAGAGGCACGATGCGTAGATAGGAGTGAAACTAAAAGAAGAAACAGGGTCGTTGTGTTTTTTAATACTTATATACTCGCCTCCTTCCAATGCTAAAGCACAATCCGTTATTAAAATGCTTTCACTTTATGCTATGCCACTGACCTTTTATGCGATGTTGGAAGTGCATCAAGCCACTTACCCAGCTTTCGGGTTTATGGACATCGTATATGAATCTCATCTTGTATTACGAGATTACAGAAATACAATATAGGACTTTAGGACTAAGATAGAATATGGAAAAATAGAATGGAAAGGAGGCGAAGAAGACAGAAAGATAGAGAAGGGGAGTTTAATGAGATTTTGTATTTTATAACGGGAAGTATTGACCAACATTACATGGGGTGAGTACCCCTTAATAGGGACACCAGTATGAATATGGAGGGACTGGAGACCCCCCTCAAAAAAAAAAAAAAAAAAAAAAAAAAATCATCATCAGCGGGAAATGTTGTATAGCATCATTGTGTTTTACATATAATTGGCATCTCATCCCCCTGAACACACCTAATTTTGATTATGACATTTTTATTATCCCCGTTGATACTGTTTAAAAATTCAGATAAAAAGTATTGCTCGTCCGCTTTGCTCGCAATTTAACCAGTAATTGTGCACTATCTAAAAATTCACCCCCCCCCCCCGATTTTTACCTCCATTTACCCCGCTGGTAAGTGCTATAAAGGATAGGTTACAGCCCGATAGACCGCGGGTCCGATAGACCGCGGGTCCGATAGTCCGCGGGTCCGATAGACCGCGGGTCCGATAGACCGCGGGTCCGATAGACCGCGGGTCCGATAGTCCGCGGTGTGTGTAAAATTATGATCAGGATATAGTGAGATCCAATGCCATCAAGAGGTCAAAAGGCCAATGATACGAGTCCATGGGGTTTTATAACGATGACCCTAAGGACAATCGCCCCCTGACATCTACTTCAAGGAAAATATTATCCCCATATTTTCATCGTCAGGGACTGTTACCCCCCCCCCCCACCGGAAATTTACCCTCTATAGACGCCATACGGAGCCTCTAAATGCCATCGACTTGACGACATGGCGAGATACTTTATCTTGCCATGTCGACTAAATAAGCTTATTATGTCCGCATGGCGCGATACGTTATTCTGCCACTTATAAAAAGTTATATGTCAACATGGCGAGATATTTTATCTTGCCAAGTCGACTTAAATAAGTTATGTCAACATAGCGATATATCGGGATTATCGCCGGGACTTGTACACTTCATATCTCGCCATGTGGACATATGAACTTGACAAGATAGAGATTATACCGCTATGTCGAAATAATAAGCGTATTAATTTCTTAGGCGGCGGAAGCGGGGGGGGGGGGGGGACCTTTCCCCCCTAAATTTGAGGTGAGGGACGGTCCCCCCTAGATTTTTAGTTGAGAACCTTTTTTTGCTTGTCAATTTGTTTTCTACGCCCCCCCCCCCCTACATTGAGGTGGACCCCCCTAAAATATTTTTGTCCCCCCCCCCTAGTTTTGGTTGATAACCTTTTTTTTCTTGTCAAAAAATTTTGGTGGTCCTTTTTATAAATTTTGGTTGATTTGCTTGTCAAATTTTTTATCTGTGTCCATCCCAAAATTTCAGGTGGACCCCCTAAATTTGTTTGCCTTCCGCCGCCAATGATTGATTAAGACATGGCAAGATAACGTACCACGCCATGTCGTCACGTTGATGGAATTTTCAAGGCTCCGTACTAGGGGTAATTATCCGGGGTAATTGTCTGGAGGGTAAATTTCCAGGGGGGGGGGGCATCAGTCCCCGGCGGTAAAAATATAAGGATAATAGTTTCCTTGAAGTAGTTGTCAGGGGGTGATTGCCCTAATTGGGTTATTGTTATAGAACCCAGGCGCGGATCCAGGATTTCGTGGGGAGGGAGGGGGGCCAAATTTGACCTGATTTTTGGCGCCCATAATTATGTGTACTTTTCGAAAAATGGCGCCCACTCCCTCCCGACCAGGCTAACTTAAGTGCCTTGAATGGATTTTGAATTATATCTTATAATCACATTAAAAAAACCAAAGACCACTTTTTCATGTGTTCTTGAAAAAAAAATCCATGAATATATAATGTAATATCAATGGGAGCGCGAAGCACGAGCGATTGGGGGGGGGGGAGGGGAGGGGAGGGGGGAGGGGGTTCAATTTGGTTTAACTTTTAAACCAGAGTAGGCCCTACTAGAATATTGTGTGAACGGGAGCTGTAGTTTCTGTACTGTTGTGTTTGAATACCCTTCAATAATATTAATGATAACCTCTTGGGAATAATGCAATCTCGAAGCAATCGACTAATTCTCCTCATCAGTGGCGTATTTATTCAGCATGGGGGGGGGGTGGCGAGGGCACCAAGTTTTAAAAAATTAAATAATGAAATGGGGGTGGGTAGACGTCAAAGAAAATCTGAGATTTCATTCTTAAAAACAAATTGAGGTATCTCACAAGGCCTAAATAAATAATGAGAACGCGAAGCGCGATCTGTTTTTTTTTTTTTTTTTTATAGATTTTTCATGTATTATATCCTGAAAGCCTAAGTCAGGGGCGGACCCAGCTTCCGCCAATAGGTTGAGGGGCCATTTTTTCACCCATATTTTCCCCGATCGGCCGCTCAAAGTTGATTATTTTTTTTTTTCTTTGAAGGGGTTGTCCCAGTGCCGTAATGAGCCAACAATTTCGAGGGGGCTCGATATGGTGTATCGCATAAAATTAATAAGAAGTTGCCAGTGAGCGAAGCGAGCAAGCAAATATGCTGACATTTTTATTACAAAAATACAAGGTTGTGGTAGATTTTGACATGATATTTGGAAAATAATATTATATTTCATCCTAATCCCTTTCCTTTTCTCTCTATTTTTTCTTAGTCTTGATTCTCTCTCTCTCTTTTTTTTTTTTTGGGGGGGGGGGCAAAACGCCCATGTCCTAACAGTCATTTCCTAGCTTTACTTTATAAGCAATATAAATGTGTAATAATCTCTTAAGCCCTATGTAATCTAAAAATGAAATTTCATGTATTTTGTCCTGAAAATTGAACATTTTGGGCAATGTTTGTGAACCTGAACAGGACGCGTATGTAACTAGATAATTACCACGAGCGCGAAGCGCGAGCAGAAATGTTAAATATTCGTTCTGGCCTGGTCAAATAGGGTCCTGTTAAGGATGTTTTGCAGTTAGCCATTAAGACGATACATATTTTAACGATTAAATAATGCAAGCGCGAAGCGCGAGCTGAACATTTTTGATATTCCAACCTAAAAAGATGAGATTTCAAATCCCCCAATGGGACATTCGATTCATGTTTGTCAATCATGAAAAAGGATGGGTAATTTTTTGTATCTTCCTACAATAATAATGCGAGCGCAAAGCACGAGCAGAAAATTTTTGATATTCTGATTCCATACTGGATAATTTTAGCACGTTTTGAATAAGATCAAGCTTTGTATCTCAAAAACATGCGCGCGCGTGTTTTAGAGTTAGACAGAATCCTGGCAATCTGAATACATTTCACTTTTCATCATAAAAATCAATAATGCAAGCGCAGAGCCCGAGCTGAAAATAATATTTGAAATTCCGATATGAAAAGGGTCAATTTAAGCACTGTTTACAGCACTGTGTATATAGGGAAATTTGATAGCACTATAAAAATAATGCGAGCGCGAAGCGCGAGCTGATATTTTATTATTTATTTGACCTAGGATCGAGACATTTTAGGCCTAAGGACATTTTGCCATCATGAATGGTGACTATCTTCTATTTCTTTTCCTAAAACTTGTTGATATTCATTTCTGAAAAAGGGACAATTATGAATTCATACAATTTTATTTCATATTTATCAATCTGTTAAGCCTAATGAGTGTGTGAAATTTGTTGACAGTTCATGAGGCCTGAAAACTTGATATTTTAAGTATTTTTGTAATCATGAATAGGATTCATTGGTTGATATATTTTTAGCAAATAATGCGAGCGCAAATTGCGATCCGGATTTTTTTTTTAAATATAATTAATATATAGGTATACATAACTCACCAATCAAAATGCGAGCGCACAGCGCTAGCTCATAGGCCTTTATTATTTTTTTTTTTATAATCGAGACACCTGAAAAGGTATATTTAGAGAATCTTATTTGAAATACAAAAAGACAATAGATAGGCCTACTTGGCAAATAGTGCGAGCGCACAAAATGTTGCAAATGTTGATTCAAACCATAAAACGGACATTTTCCAGAGCACTTAACAAAATAAATTGGTAAATAAAACAAAATAATGAAAGATCGATGTCCGAGCTGAATTATGTTTTGTATATTGATATCAAAACTTGATATTTTAAACTACATATCAGCCTATTGAGCAAGATATGTATCTCATCGAACAGGCAATGCGAGCGCGATGCGCGAGCGAAACTTTAATATAGTGACATTAAATATTAAAAAAAAATTGTTTTCCAAGTCTTCTCCTGACCTTATTTTATTCACTCGTCTTCCTCCTTTTATGTTTCGTCTTCTTTTTTTCTCCTTTCTTTCCCACTATTTTTTTCTTTCCTCGTTTTTCACAATGTATTTGCTCTGTCAATAGGGGGGGGGGGGAGGTTGCCCTCGGGCGGCCTCGATCCGCCTATGTTAGTAGTTGTTATGATGAACACGATGCATATCTATTAAGAAATGAATGCGACCGCGAAGCGCTAGCTGAAAACTTTTATAATGATGAAATGAAAAATACATTTTCAGTTGTCAGGTTAGAATATCAAATATTTTCAGCTTGTGCTGCTCGTTCGCATAAACAAACTGTAAGGTCGGGATGCGTATATGACTAAACAATTTATTGATGCCAGCGCGAAGCGCGAGCTCAATTTTGTATATACTGACTTAGGAAGGACTAAGGTATAATTCCTATTCTAATTGCTTGTCCTTTTTCTCTTCCTTTTTTATGTTTCTTACCCCCTTTTTTGCGCCACCATGGGGGGGGGGGGGGAATCTTTGCCCCTTGGATCGGCCTATGTATGTTGACTTGAAAACCACTAACACTTACATGTGGGATTGAAGCAGAGGATGCATACCTCATTAATCAAATATTGCGAGCGCGTAGCGCGAGCTGAATTTGATAATAACCCTTTTTTGTGACCCTGAACAGGGTATCTATCTCGCTAAACAGACTTAAAACTCGAAAACATTGTTTTTTCTGTTATCGTAAAAACGGGATATTTTAATTCAGCCGCATTAATTTAAGTTTTTTGGGCAGGACATATATTTTACTATAAACAGGCAATACGAGCAATGTTGCGCCCCCGGTCGAAAATGAATTTGCATGAAGCCCTCTAAGTTCAAGGTCAATTTGGCGCCCCCGGTTGAACATAAACTTGGCGCCCCCATGTGAAATATAACTTTGCCCTCCCTCCCCCTCTCTGAAACATGTATTTGTCGCATTATGGTCAAAATTCAAATTAGCGCTCCCCTAGTTCGAACATCAATTCGGTGCCCCGCTAGATCGAACATCAATTCGGCGCCCCATAGTTCGAACGTCATTTTGGCGCCATCAAATCGACGTCCAGGGGAGCGTTTCATGAAAGGACTTGTCGGACGTTTTATCCGACAAGGCCCCTTTTATCCGACAGTTACCATAGAAACAGTGACTCTCAGCCAATCAAAATTAAGGAAAGATATCAGATCTGACAACTTGTCGGACAAAAATGTTGATGAAACGCTCCCCAGGTCAACATCCGTTGACTTCCGTCGACTTCCGTTGACATCCGTTTCCCATCTCCCTTTCTTTCTTTTTTCTTTCTCTTATCCTCATTCCCCTTCCTTCCTTTCTCTTTCTTTCTCTCTTTCTTTCCCCCTCTTCTTTTCCCCCTTTTCTTCTCTTTTCCCCATCTTTTCTTTCCCCCATTTCTTATCTTTTTCTGTCTTTTCTTTCCCTCTTTTCCTCTCTCTTTTCTCGTTTTCCTCTCTTCCCCCCTTACTCTCTCTTTTCCTCTCTTCCTCTCTCTCTCTCTTTTCTTATCTTTCTTCCCATCTTCCTCTCTCTTTAAATATTATTCATTTCCTTCCTCTTTTTTTCTTCTTATTTTTCCCCCTTTTCGTTATTCTTTTCTTTTCTTTCTTTTCCCTCTTCCACTTTTTTCTCTTTCCCCCTTTACTTCTCCCTTTCTTTTTCTTTCCTTTCCCCTTTTTTCTCTTTTAATTTTTTTTCTTCTCTCCCTCCCCTTTCTCCCTCTCCCTCTTTCTTCTCTTCTTTTCCCCTCTTCCTCTCTCTCTCTCTTTTTTCTTATCTTTCTTCCCATCTTCCTCTATTTAAATATTTTTCTCTTCCTTCCTCTTTTTTTTTTTCATCTTTTTCCTTCTTTTCCTTTCTCCTTTCTTTTCTTCTCTTCTTTTTCCCTCCGCTTTTTTTCCTCTTCTTTCCCCTTTTCTTTTCCCTTTTTTTTGTCTTTCCTTTCCCCTTTTTCTTCTCTTCTTCTCTTACTTTCTCCTTCTTACTCTCTTTTCTATTCTCTTCTTTTCCCATCTTCCTCTCTCTTCCCCTCTTCCCCCCTCTTTTTTTTTTGAGCTGGGAGTGGAGGGAGGGGTGAGGCAGTTCCCCCTTGGCCCCCCATGAATCTGCACCTGATAGAACCCCATGGCCTCGTATCATTTGACCTTTGGACCTCTCGATGACATTTGATATATCTGGTCATAATTTTACACACACTGCGGACTATCGGACCCGCGGTCTATCGGACCCGCGGACTATCGGACCCGCGGTCTATCGGACCCGCGGTCTAACGGACCCGCGGTCTATCGGACCCGCGGTCTATCGGACCCGCGGTCTATCGGACCCGCGGTCTAACGGACCCGCGGTCTATCGGGATGTCCCCAAAGGATAGGGTATAGAGTGATGAAGAGAATGGAACAGGAACCGGAGCCCGTAACACAAAGCTTAGCAATGGTCGTAGAATACATTTTTTACGATTGATTGCATTGACTACAAGGTACAATCAATCGTCAAAATCAAGAGTACGATCAATCGTTATGCTTTGTGTTACGGAGCCCTGGACCCCGTAACACAAAGCTTAGCGATCAATCGCTAAATGAAATGACCAATCAAGATCATCGTTGCATGCGCGTTTTGCTCCGTAGACTGCTAAGGAACCAATCAGAATTGTTCTTTCAAATTAGCATTAATCGCTAACCTTTGTGTGACAGGGCCCTGGTTGTGGTGAAATTTATTTATTTATTTATTAGAACATATTTATTCAGGTACAAAAGATCAGCATAAAACTGTTTTTCATCAATGATCTGATGAAAACATAGAACAAAAATCATATCATACATGAAAATAAAGTCAAAATCTGAGTCAAAGATAACAATGCTTGGTAACATAAATAAACAAATATTTTTACTTAAATGATAATATGAATAAAACTGAAATATTTAAGTTATCAAAAGGGAACAGTTACTAATTATGAAACTACTAATTGTATAATTTATTCACTGATAAAAAACACTGAAATTATAGCAATGAATTAATTATGGCATTATAGGAAATAAATAGAAAATCGAGTGAAACAATGACAATCAGTTATTGATGTATGTCTAAAACTATAAAATAAGATCATTACAAATAATAGCAACGTGACATCAGTGTTAAAGAGGAATAAGGGAATCGTATATTACAATAAATAAAATATAAGTAATCATGCATGGATATTAAACGATGATGACGTTTAGTTTAATGTCACTCGTAAAATGACGACGATGAAGACCATGATGATTATGATGATTTTCATCATTTTGGTTTATGCCCTGCGTATCGATCATCTCATTGGTTTTCCATTAGTTTCAGTTGTGTATGCAATAACTTACTTATTTGTTTTTATTTTAACTTGCTATATACCGAGTGTTCGAAATCTTTTATGAGCAGTCACTCCCACCCCAGTTTACCTTCATATCCATCTAGTGCATGCATGCATGTATCACCAGAAACCCCTATTACTCGTATGCACAATGCATACATCATCGTGATGATGAAAGGTCTACAGCCGTGACCGTCAGATATAATTTGTCTCGGATCAATTAATTGATGGTTCTTTATGTCATAGCTCTCTTGGATACACACACACAGATAAAGAGGTGGGAGGGGTAGAGAGAGGGAAAGAGAGAGCTAAACAGGCGTGGGGTGGGGGAGAGCAAGTGTATTGCCACTACCACCACCATCAACAACAACAAAAGCCACTACTCAAAGCACAAGAACGGGCGGGCGGTGCCCGTGTATTTCGATGGGGGACATGACGACCTCAATGCGATGCCATTCCCTGCCATTCTTCTCCAATTATATTTTTTAATGGCACTCTTTTATACTCTTCTTTCGTTCCTTTCCTTCCCCTTTTCCCATCATGTTTTGTTCTTTTTTTCATTACCTACAATATAACAGAGGGCGGTCGCGCCCCTGTCCCCTTGTCTCTCCTGGTAAAACAATACCCCTACAGGAATATATTCAATTAATGTTTACAACCTTCCTCCCAATCATTCCTCTTCGTATGTTTAATTAATATTGGTTTGTATCACTTCTCTGTTGTGTCAGGGAAATGCCCGGTTGTGGTGTTGTATCTTTGGCCCCTCGTAATGTATTCGAACATAGTACGTTCGTGATTGATATCGAGGAAGGTGCATCGACGCAATACTACATACTACATAGTGACGAAGATTTTTTTCTTTGTCTGTAGAGTAACTGTCATATTTTTTATCGCAACAGTACACTTTAATCAAATAATTGATAATCTTATCTTAATCATTAATTTCATTTGGAAAAGTCTTCTTCATTTCCACGAACATCGTTGAAATAAATCATCTTTTTCATCATCACCATTGTTATTGTCGACGTCATGATCATCAACAACAATATTATCATCTTCACCAACATCATTATCATTTTCATCATCATCATCATCGTCGTCGTCGTCATCAACATCATCATCATCATTATCATCAGATCATCACCACATCACCATCGCTTCCATCATTCTCGTCACCACCATCATCTCCATCACCATCATGATTACCATCAACATCAATACCAACATCGTCACCATCAATAGCATTATCACCATCATCGTCGTCGTCATCATCATTACCATCACCATCATCAACATCATCATCACAATCACAATCATCATCATCAACTTTATCAATAGCAACAGCAGCACCATCAGCACTGACCTCTATCATCATCATTACCACAAACATCACCATCACCACCACCATCATCATCATCATCATCACCACCACCACCACCATCATTACCATCATCATCATCACGGCATCATCACTCATCATCATCATAATCATCAGTCATCAGCACCATCATCATTATAATCATCACTGCCATGTTGACCCATCATCATCATCCTTATCATCCCCATCATCACCATTATCATCATTATCAAGGGCAAATTAAACCAGCGGAGAATTCAATGGACATCATACTCAGAGACTGATTCATCCTCTTTATATATTGAACAGTTGATCCTGCAAACGAAATTGTGATCATCATTTTGATTTCCAAAAGCTACATGTAGGACCAACCATTTTATAATTCGCCAGCACTGATTTTACATGCCTGCATGTATACGCATCATCAAAATAAAAACACCACTCCAATCACAGCTCCATCGTTGTGTTGCTGACGTAATGTTCAGCTTGAAACCGACGACCCCTCTCTGGCCCCCTTCATCGAATACATTCTTGAGAGATCAATCCATACATTCAGTCCCTACATTGCTGGCATTCACTTTCCCGTTGAAGGCTTCTTGATGAAACCCGTATGTGCAAGTCTAAAGAACGCCATCACTTGGGGGATACAACGTCACTGGGGAAAATGTCGTAGTCATATCAACGAAATGAAATTCAGAGTAAGTTAAGAATTCAAACCACCCTCCATTCAAAGAGGAGAACGGAAATATTCTTCCGGCATGTATGAGAAACTGCCTACTAATTAAAAATACAACCGCCCCCCCCCCCACACCCGCGCTGATCCGAACTTCTCAGTGAAGATCTTTTTAACTATATTGTAAATACGTTTAAATACATAAATACAAAAAAGAAAGAAGCTGAAACACTGAAAAGTAATACATATGCGATTCGTTATGGATGAAGATAAAAACCCGTTTAAACTTTCCATTCCTGGTTTTTTTAATTATTCATAATCACCCCAAGCGAAAATCCCATTTTTTAATATGCAAAATATTTTCATTACTCACGAAAATAATTTGGAATGAAAAAAAATCTGAAAATTCTGTATTTCTTTGTAAATAATTCATGATTGTGAAAGTTCATGCAAGCGCATCATTAATTTTCATCACAGTGCAAATATCCAGAAATGAGACATTAACAATGACTTTTTTTAGATTGCTATAAACGTTTGATGGATCTCCGACAATCTTGCATCATCCAGATATCCGTCTTTGCGATTAATGTCTTTTTCCCTGCGGAGCAATGATCAGTTTGAATAAGAGCCGATTGTTTCCCGTGGTTAAAATGATAGTCAGTATAAGGTACATGATCAAACCATGGTTCATGATCTAACTTAGGGATAGTAGTATGGGATGCGGTTTGCTTCCGATTGCAAAGCTTATTGTTCAAACTGTGTCCATTCTTACCTATAAATAATATAAATGAAAATATAATAAATATTTTGATAAGAAAGTCGTTATGGGATTTCGATTTTTTTTTTTTTTTTTGCGTCATCTGATTCAATCAGAGTGTCGGATATATTCATTCAGAAACTATAGACTCCGAGTCTGATCGGAGTATATCTTAGGTTCTCGCGAGCGCAAAAGGAGTATTCGATCTCCTAATCGTTGTCGGGAAGATTTCCGTTTTGAATCGTAAAGTCTCTTATGAATTCACGGATAATCGCGAACTATTTGTCAGTGGCGTAGTGAGCCAAACATTTTGAGGGGGCAAGATATGGCGCATCGGGCAAAATGTTCGACATTTTATTACAAAAATCAAATTTTGTGATAGATTTTGACGTGAAATTCAGAAGATAATTTTAAATTTCACCCTTCTTTCTTTCCTTTTCTCTTTTTTTATTTCTTGGTCCTGATTTTTTTGGGTAGGGCAAGCGCCCCCAGCCCCCCATCAGTACGCCACTGCTATTTGTTGAACCATTCATGGATATTAATAACTTTATGTCGAAGTCATTATCACAAGGGGAAATTTTTCTGAATAATTCTTTTTTTTTATAGAAATACTGATATATTGTTTTCTCATTCATCGAAGTTGATTATATCAAAAAGCTGTCGCACTAGGTACATGAATGTGAAATACAAATTATTGAACGTTAGCATGAACCCCGCGTTGGCTCAGCCAGGGACACCGCCCTTTTCATGGCATTTAGTCACAACGGATGTGGAAATTGAAAGAGGAGAGTGATCAAAATTTAGGAAACAGAAATTGCTTCGTAATAAAGATCGGATGGATAATACAATAATGGAAACACAAACTATAGAGGCAGAGTGAGAGTAGCGGGATTCCCCAATATGGGTATGAATCATGATTTTCGTAGATTCTTCTGGAATGGCCAGTTCAATTCTCGGGTTGGGGTCGATCGTACTGACGTCATACTGGATATTGAAAACTTCAAATTTTACGAGAAACTTGAGATGTATAGCACAAAGATTATGAAGAAAAACCACAAAGCAGAGTGATGGAGTGATTAACTTTGTTTGAAGCTAAATTATTAACGGTGTTTTAGGAAAAATTTGTTTCACTCCACTCCATGATAGAATAGAATAGAATAGAATTGGTTTATTGATAATACCTGATTGGCAGCCAAGTGGCTGAAATATACATGTTTACATAACATAATAACATACAAAAACATTATACAAAGAGTAAATAAATTTTAATAAATTATAAGCATTCAATTAATACGTACATTACACAAAACAAAAACATGATATCTTGTTACCCCCTCCCCTTCATTAAATAGATTGTAAAACATATTAGTAGGTCTGCAGGAGGAGTAACTTCAATGAGAATATGATATTGTTTTGACTTTTGAATGTTGCTTGTGGTGAAAGTATTCCGCTGTCAATAATTTCACTTTACAGGCAAAACTAAGCACAGGCGAAGTAATTCAATGTTTTGTTTTATGCGAAAAAGAACCCAACTAACTTGAAAATATGATTGTGGGGTTAATATTACGTGTAATTTTAATTAATGACCAGAATTATTTTGATGAATTTAGTTTCATATTTTATCAAATTGTTCAACTTTCATTTTCAGCTTAAGTATTCTTTTTACTCATCAAAACGGAGTTTTGATTTGTTTCAAACAATAATTATTCATACCAAGTAATCACGGTCAGAACTCAAGTATCATCATGAATGTATGATTAGCTGATATCTTGTCTATGATATTTCAATGCCACATACACAAAGCACTCTCAGGGGAAGAGTGTAAACTTACAAACTTTCGACACACCATGAGTCATTCATGCAATCCCTCTCAAACAACCGCCTGTCTGGCCACACACCACTAAATATTCCCCCTGGCGCGCCAAAGACTGATGTGTCAAAAATGAGATTTGAAAAAAATCGCCAAAAAATAAGTCTTTAAAATGACACCATATAAACCTTTATCATTTGGTAGTTCATCCAATATCCTTCAAATGCTATAAATATGAAAATGGGGTCTTCAGCATTTTTTCGCGCCACAGGGGCTCAAACCCAGACTACATGTAAACTTGATTGCAGTCACAGTGCTCACAGGGTTTTTGGGGCAACTAATGAAGTTCCCATGAAATCCAGCATTGACAAATTACTGCTCTCCCATGGGACTGAACAGATCCAGTAGTAATTCCTCTCTATGCCCGTATGAAGAAAAAGATACGCACACCGTTGATTTTATATGAATATTTTTCTAGCCGTTACGTAATTTTAGGTTCGGGTCTAAAGGGGAATCCCGAAATTGCCGGATCCCATCAGTGGTGTGCATCCTTCACGTGGCACCAGGAGCCTTGGGGGGTGTTGCAAGAAACTTGCTATCGATCTAAATTCTAGGTCCCAAACCAACCGTAAGTTTGCAATTAATCGTGAATTTACGATTGGTCGCTTGTCTCCTTCTTGCATCAACAACTATATATAAATTGACTTGTTTTAGTTAAAACTGATCTATAACTTGTAAATTTACTAATAATATTTGCAATTGATTGCAAATATTTTCTTGCAACACCCCCTTAGTCTGACAAAGAGTTGTGATTAGGTTGTCATAGATTCAAATTAAACCCCCATTGCCATTGATCTAAAATTCCCATCTCTTAAGTACACAATTTTAAATTAATTGAAATTTGAGATTGATTTGATCCCAACGCAATTCTTTGTAGGATGGGGCCCTACATGGATCCCATCTGACAGAGAGTTGCAATATATCAAGATAAAATTCAATTTGATATTGATCTCGTTTTCTAGCCTGTTTACTCATATATTCAAGTTCTATGCACACTTTTCAAATCAAAGATGATATTTACAACCCCCACATGAAAGCTTGCCAGACATAGCAACAATTGATGTATGAACACTGATTCCAAATATTGTATTTTTTTGTCTAGTAGGGTAGAGGAATACCTGTCGTAGGTTTCCAAGAACAGAACATCCGAAACCACAAATCTGAATCACAGTAAAGGGACCTATTTTAGATCAATCTCTGTGATTCAAGTCTATTGCAACCCTTTCACCCAAGACATTCTTACACTCTTGTCCTGCTGAGAGGGTTAACTTAATTTCCTTGTTTCTTCATCTCTTAGTTTATATGATCAACCAGTGCGGACGAACTATCCACTCAGCAGGCGATATCATCTACTCACAAGGCGGGCTTTACTATCCTCCAAATACCAACTGTACGGTTACCATAGCAACACCCACTGGTGATGGTCGAGTGTTCTTACAGGTTGGTACAAGATAAATTATATATGATTAATAAAATCATTATTTTGTAGATTATGATTTGTACCGTAAATATTTGTTATAAATGTATGAAAATGATTGTATCAATATTTATGTCATTTCTGTTGGAAATAAAACTGAATCTGAATCTGAATTATATAATGTCATTGTTTGAATTTTTGATGAATTACTTTTAACAAATTGATTTTTTTTCTGCCAAACTTAGAGTCAGTTGTAAAGTATGATAAGTTATTCAACGAGCATAAACATAGACATGTATTTCTAAAATATGTCTATTGGCCCATTGATGTCTGTAATGATTTCCTTAATGATGTCTCATATCGAATTAAAGTGTGTGTATTTTTTTTTTCATGATTAAAATTTTTGAAGCTATCACAGGATCCATATTGAACTTTCAGGGATTCTAAATAAAACTTTACAAATATTTATACACTTTTTTTCAGCTCCTTGAAAGTGAATTAAATTCAAATGAAGATTGCAATGATGACTACCTTGAGATCGATGACATCAGTAATGCCATCGACAAGAGGCGGATCTGTGGCACGACGTCGCCCATGGAAGTGATTTCTGAGGGCTCCTTTCTCCGTCTTCATCTGGTCTCTGACGGGATCGGGAATGGACGTGGCTGGTTTGGGGTTTTCACAAGCGTTCTGCCAGCAGGTGGGTGACTGACTGTGCCATTGATTTGAGCATGTTGAGTGAGGTCTGGGAAGTGGGAAGAACAGGTTGTGCTCTAAAATAAAAAATTTATTCGGCTGTTTAGGCGAAAATGTTTTTTTTTTTTTCAGTCTGTTCTACAAATAAATGTTGAATGGTAGATGTAAGATTGGAAATGTGTAAATAAATAAATAAATAAATAATGAATTAATGAACAACGAACGAACATACAAGTGAATGAAGGAATTAATTCATTAATGAACAAACAAACGAATGAAGAATAGAACGCACAAATGGATGAATGAATGAATGAAAGGATGGATGGATGAATAGACAAATGAATCAATGGTATCTGTTTGACCTCAGTAGACGAAACTGAAGAGTATCACACTTTGGAAGAAAAACAAACCACAAGCTCAGGAAGAATAAGGTTAGATACATTGATAAATTTACAACACTTGCAAACAAAACAGAAAATAGAATATTATTTGAGCATCACTGCATTCCAAATCTTTAATTTCAGGAATCTTAGTGTATGGTTGATATAAAATGAAAACTGATTTTTACACCTTGATGTTTTTCTTCATCTTCCTTGCAGGTATCTCCCTCTGTCTAGGTTATGATAGATTCCAATGCAGCAACGGTCGTTGTATACCTTCTGTTCTTCGATGTGACTCAGTCAACCACTGTGGCGATAGCTCGGATGAAACAATTGGGTGTGAAGGTAACAGGTTTATTCCATTAGTTAGGGGAGGGGTGCTGATCTAAGAAACATATATATCTTGGTCAGAAATATACATACTCTATGCGACCTTCACCTATTTGCTGAAGTCTTAGCAATTTTATTAGACAAAATAATTCAAAACATGTGTTGACTTCTTCCAAGAAAAACTTCTCCTAAATCAAACTTTTTTTCTGTGGACCCAAAAGATTACACTTTGGCAGATTTGTCTGTATTTAATGGTGGTTAGTTAAAATAATTCCTATGATTTTATTTTATTTTTTGACTTTACAGATGAGCTTCCATATTACCTTGGAGATGGGGTGATAAAGAAAAATGAAGCTGTTTACATCGGGCTTGCCATTGGTTTCACTGCCATCTTTGCCATCTACTTCGCAGCTGTTTGCACCCGGGACACGTGCAAACAAATCAAACGCAGGGTGAAGAAATTAACAACCAGGGAGCCGGAAGAGGACAAGGTCCCAACCGAAGACGAGTTTGAGGCAGAGCTTCGACAAGCACTAATGGGTAGTCAAATGTATGATAGACGGGTTAGCCAGCCTTATGATACTACCCTGAATACCATCACCGGTGGGGAGCTTGCCCGGCAGCTCAAGTTAGAACTTCGAAAGATCCAGGAGAATGGAACAGACCCTGGGCATCGTCGGTCAAATCCCCAGGCCGCAATGCAAAGGTCCGTCAATTACAGTTATGACAAAATTAATAGCACTACCGAATTGATTCATCTTATTGATAGGGAGAACAATAATCATTCTGACCATGGTCGAGACAATTATCACTACGTTCCTAGCCCTCAAAGTGAGCATAGATTATCTTTTGAATACATTCCAAGCGTTGTAGTTAGCGAGGATGGCGAGGAGAACAAAAAGGCAGTATTGTATGATCCTGCTGAAGATCTGGGTATGCCTAGAAATTCCTTACATGGTCTATACAAGAAACGATCTTCAAAATCTAGTGTTTCATCTATTCCGGAAGATCAATTGCCTTCACATTCAGGAGGAGATCCTTCTACTGACCCTAGGAAGGTTGGAACGTTTTCCAGGTTTAGTGTTAAAGCAGTTCCTGAAGATAAGTTGCAATCAAACTCAGATCAAAGTCGGAGTAAAGGTGTTTCCCGTTTTAAAGTTAAGTCAGTTCCCGAAGATATGTCATCTAAATCAGTGCAGGATGATTCATCCACTCTGGTACAATCCTCACCATCTAGAACGAGGTTTAGCGTGTCTAGGATTCCTGAAGACAAAACCCAGGTACAACCCCAAATTCAAAGATCTAGTTCAACACCTACTTCGTCCAAATTTAGTGTTAGTTCAGTTGATGAGAGTGAAATGAGGAAGGGAGATGCATCGCAGGCAAGAAGAGCTAGTGATGTTCCTGATGGAGATATCCCAGCAGATAGATATCTCCAAGTGCCTTCACATCGGAGAAGTTTCGCTGGTGTTGGAAGAACAGTATCGTCTGTCTCAAAGCAACCATCGAGCCGCTTCGCCATGCAACTTGTTGAAGACCCTCTTCAGGAAAAAGCAACTGATTCAAAAGATCGCAGCCTTAAAAATGATTCAGAAAAAAGTACAGAGATTGATTCTGGTGTCAAATCAGATGTTGGCGATAAAATGTCAGTACCTGCGAAGAAAAATCCTAGTCGTTTCACAGTGCAGAGGGTAGAAGAAGAGCCAAAGGATGCAGAGCCAAAGAAACTTATAAGCATTTTGAAGAAATTTGAAACCCTACCTGATGGCACTCGTTCGTACACCAAACAATCGAGCCGTGGACGGGTTCGCAGAGCTAGCGAGGGTGCGTCCTTAGACAGTCCTGATGGTGAGGATGATCTCCCTGCTTTACCAGCTACTGTCCATGGGTTTACCAGCGTCAAATTCTGGGACGAAAAACATGGGACATATTCGTATATCTCTCATCTATGACAACACAGCAATGCATTAATTGACTTTGATTATGTATGACTTTGTTTGATTTTTAACTAATGAAGGGAAGTAGATTTGTGTGTGACTATACGGTATATCTTGGCCTCAATATTAGCAGAGTCAACAAGAAATTGAGGTAAATTGAATGTGTCTATTTAGGTAAGCATAACACTTTTTAAACTCAATAACTCCAAAACTAGGAGTGAATTGGTTGGAAGCATACACAAGAGCCATCATGTCTCAATCAATGAGTGACATTTAGCTGTTAATGACTGGAACAACTTTCCGATCTGAGATGTGAATAATTGATTAACGCTGCCATGAATTTGTGAAAATAAGATATAGGTTCTGACACAGTGCCGATTTGAGGTATAGATTAAAGAGCAGTTCCTATATACCTATTAGGCAGCCGGCATCTTGGAATCACAAATCTGTATGCATAGCTACGATTTTCTTGTAACTCTGAAGATACAAGCAGTGGTGGATCCAGGGGGGGGGGGGGTCACATCCGGCCCATGCCGCCCCCCCCCCTTTGAGTTGAGAGCCATAGTCAATATTTTTAATGTTAATATGCCGTTCCCCTCTTTTGAAAGTTACAGCATATTTTTAATGGAAATATGTCGTTCCTACACAAGTGAGGACCTTTTTTTTGTTATTCCGGAAATCCCCCCCCCCCTTTAGAAAATCCTGGATCCTCCCCTGGATACAAGAATATATTTTGTCTTAAGACAATTTTCAGAATATGGCCCCAGGAGAGTTGATCAGTTTCAAGTCATTTAATAACTGCTCAGATTCTTTTGGGGAGATTCTATTTTTCGTATTCTACCATTTGTTGTTTGCATACCCATATTTTTTAATGCAGAGATATACTTTTCAGTCATAGTATTTGGCCCATTTTATATGCTATACTTTGAGAACTGTTCTTACAAAAGTTTGTTAACAAAAGTTTATTAATGGAAGATTGTTAACAAAGGTAATGGGGACACTTTGATGACGTGGTACATGGCCAGCTTATAAGGAATCTTCTACATCACAATGATATTACATTATTTATTCAGCCTGTTAGAGACTCCATAAAGTATTGTAGAAATTGCCTTTGTAATCAATAATTTATGATTTCTCTCACTTTCTTCAAACTTTCACCATTTTGCTTCTCAGATTTCTTTTTTAACTTGTCACTTGGTGCGAATTCCCTTTGAATTAAAGACATTTGTCCTCGGATTGAAGTTTGAATGTGAGATTTTGTCTAATTTAGACGATTAGTTATATTTATTTACTTATTTAATCCTAAATCAGAAAGATGTATTTCAAAAAATATATAGGCTTAAACACTGTATATGTCTGATTTCAATGAGAGTTGTTGTGTGTTGTTCCAGTCGATTTTAAAAACAAATTATTTTAAACAAAATATGTTTTGACCTGAAAGTTACTAACACGATGGTAATATGGAGGAGTTGGAGACTGGTCAAAAGTTGCTGCTTTAATCTGAAATGACAAAGATTTAATTATCATTAATGTATTTATATTTAGTGGAAACAATGACAACATTTGTGTTATGACTTCATACAGTAATAATTATGATTTATAATAAGCAATACCTGCTGATCCGAATGAAAGCATTTTTATAAATAAATGATTAATTTAAATTATTTTATTTCATTTTCGCCTGTCTGTGTTGTATTGTTGTGTGTGATTATGACTAGTGGAAACTTGAATTATAAATCGGATCAAGGATGTGTACTCTAGACTATAATGGCCAACCCCTTTTCGAAGAATCCTTATGGGAGCCTAACATTTCCCCGATTTCCCCCATTTGAAATCGATATTTTCGCCCATTTTGGAGCTGAAATTTTCAAATCAAAATTGATGTAATTTCCACCGAAAAAACCCATCAAAATGATTTAATCTGGTTTGGCGGCTTAATGAGTATCATACCCACATCTTGGAACACAAAGTCTACCCCCAATTATGTTTTCCGTGAGAAAATCCGGAGGTGTGGCTAGTGCAAGATGATTCATGATGTAAATTTCAACACATCATCATTTTGTTAACTCACACCGAGGTTTCGTTTTAGATTTACCAGATAAGTTCTCTGTTTCACATTTCACATATTTTCTTTATGTTGATAGATGCATTATAAAGACCTTTCTTATTGTTGCCCCATGGTTTCTATTTGTTCATGCCTGGAGAAAGGCGGGCAATTTTCCTTCCAGAACTTATAGGGGGAAAAATACAGGAATCAATATGGCAGTCTGACGTAACAAGGGCCCCTTTTGAAGCGAATTGCTATTTTTTTATGTTCAAACGGAGGTGGGCATAACCTATGAGGGTGGGGGTAAAGATACTTTTTGAGCAAAAGCGTAAGCTTGCTTTGGGCTATTTTAAGTCGTGTCGGCCTAATGTCCCACTAATGTTCAGTTTAAAAGGGCGGATCCAGGCGGGCGGGGCGCAGTGGGCCCATAGAGATATTGAGATTGATTTTTTGTTCATGATAGAACGGAGGTGGGCATTACCTATAAGGGTAGGGTGAATATTCTTTTTAAGCAAAAGCGTGAGTGTGCTTTGGGCTATATTTTAAGTCGTGTTGGCCTAACGTTCAATTCGAAAGTGCGGGTCCAGGCGGGTGGGGGCGCAGTGTGGGCCCATAGAGATATACATAGAGATGGATCCACCTCTAAGGATGATATCTATATACATTGGTGGCGGAAGCCAGACATTTTAGGGGGGACCAGCAAAAAGTTTTGACAACCCCAAAAAAAAAAAAGGTTATCACCCCAAAAAAAATAGGGGGGGCGCAGGAAACAAAATAGACGAGTAAAAATAAAAAGGTTTAAACCAAATTTTTTTTTGAAAAGCAAAAAAAAAAAAAAAAAGTATCAACACAAAATTCAGGGGGGGATCGTCCCCCCACCTCAAATTTAGGGGGGACACGTCCCCCCGCTTCCGCCGCCTATTTCTATATATGAATGGGCACCACTCATGCCTTTAAAGGTCAAGTCCACCCTATATAGAGAAAAATCAAACTAGCATATCACTGAAAATTAAATCATATTCGGATGTAAAATATAAAAAAAGGTTATGACATTTTAAATTTTCGCTTATTTTCACAAAACAGTGATCTGCACAACTCAGTAACATACAAATTAGAATTATACAATATTTCATTTTTGTGTTACAGATTTGACATTGAGGACCAACTTGACTTTTGCACACTGTTCAGGGAGGATCGTTGTTTCACTTGTCAATGAGGAGAAAATTATATTATTTCATTTTTCATATAGTAAAGTACAAAAGAAATAGTGAGTGGATGACATAAGTTTCCTCATTTGCATACCGACCTGGATGTGCATAATAACCGTTTTGGGAAATGAAGAGAAAATTTAAAATGTCATAAATTACTTTCTAATTTTACATCCAATTTTGATGAAATTTTCAGTGTTATGCTTGTTGGGTTTTTCTCTTTTTATTCAAAACAATTTTTTTGTTGGGGTGGAACGCGAATTCTGAAAAGATATTATTTCTGCTATAGCGCCCCCTTGTGTAATATCGAACTGCATTCAGAAAGAGGACAAAGCAGTGATCCAAATATAGGCCTCATGATTTATGACGATTCTGTCTGTTTATATATTTTTCGATTTGATATGATATGATTGAAGTTTTTACTTCTGCATTCATATCATTTATTCATGATACATTTTTCATTACATAACAAATACAAAATGGTGATTACGTATTTGGAATGAAAAAAAAGTGTACTAAAATATAAATCCAAACAAAAATGATCTACTATATACGATTCACAATTTGCAGAATGAAAGCAGATTGCTTGAAAATCAAGACATTCCAACCTAGAAAATTAATGACAATCATAAATGCCGATACTCGTTGAGTTGAAATCGAGCTAGTCTTGGAGGTGTTACAAATATTCTGTTCAAATTTTACAGTTGATAGATCAATTTCAGCTGTAGTAAATCAGATTACACGTCATGTTTCAAGGAGCAGACAATCGATTGCAAATTTGCAATTAATTTTAAAACTCATGGTTGATTTAGGGGCCTAAAATAGACTTGCAATATTATAATCGCAATTTCGTATAGGAGTTATTTTCAGTAATCAGTGAATTAAAGGAATTTGATCAGATGGTGGTGATGGATGATGATGATGACCCGGACGATGATTGATTGAATGATGATGATGATGATATAGATTTATAATAGACGATGAATCATCATCGCCTCGGAATAGAATATAGATGGCGTTATATATAAATGCCTATTATTATTATTATTATTATGATAATGATGATAATGCTGAATTAAACGATGATGATGATAAAGGTGATGATGATGATGATGATGATGATGATTGGACGACGACGATGACGATGATGATGATGATTAGATGATTATGATGATATATGATGATTATGATCTTGTGATGATGATGATGATGATGATAATGGTAATGATGGTGATGATGATGATGATGATTGTCACTTGTAATTTGTTGCCTGTTTTCAATTTTAAACCAATTTACTTGTTACTAAGTTGAATAACACGGTTAACAATTCATGAGAAACGATAAGTACTTTTTGACGTTTGTTATTCAACTGTTTAATTCAATATTCTGATATCCTAAATCAGCATATACATTGAAAAGATGAATAAATGCTTATGGAGTTTATTTTGCGTAATTTGGGGTAGGAACATATTGAATTATATGAAATGTAATACGAAAACAAGCAACTTAAGCATGAAATAATAAACTTTCAGCAAATTGATAATTAAAGTTGTGTTCCTTTTAATAAGAAACTTAGTTTAGTTATAAACTATACATGATTCCATAAATTATGATGAAGTCATACTTTCTCCACAAACATTCACCCCAACTGGCGACTCGAGAACTTGAATCGTTCGCCAGTGGTATTGTTCATTCGCTTTCATCAAAGAAAATATGACTAAATCATAATTTATATATGGAATCATAGTATAATTCTTACAGGATTTTTTTCCTTCATAAGTAGTAACATATAAAAATGAGAATATTGTTTTCTTGTTTCAAAGGGGCACTCGTTTAAAACATAAAATAGATCATTCTCAGATGAAAGGGGCATATATAGAACATGTTCGTGAGGGGCACTTTTCAGGGGGTAAAAATGGGCACTGATACGAGAGAGGGCACCTATAAGAAGGCATAAATCGGGTCCTTCTGAGGTGAAGGGGGCACAGAACACCTTCGTGAGAGGGCATGTATTTGTAAGAAATTAATTAGCACTTAAACGAGAAAGGGCACTTGGTAACACAATAAAACGTGTCCTCTTTAGGTGAAAGGGGCACAGTACACGTTAGTGAGGGGCATTTTTCTTGCATGAAAAAGTGCTTCAAAAAGTGTGGGGGCACTGTGCCCCCACCCCAAGGATATCGCCGCCCCTGATGATGATGACGAGGAGAATGATGATGATGATGATATAGATTTATAATAGACGATGATGATTGATCGATGATGATATAGATTTGACGATGATCGATGATTGGATGATATGATGATGATGATGATGATGATGATGAGGCAATGATGATGATGATGATATTATGATGATGATGATGATATTATTATGATGATGATGATGATGCATGATACATGATGATGATGATGATCATCATCATCATCATAATGCTGAATTCGGGACGATGATGATGATAATTAATGCATGGTGGTGATATGATGATGATAATATGATGATGATGATGATGATCGATGCACGATGATGATGATGATGATGACATGGAGACCCGGCATGGAGAGAGGGTGGCAAGTACTAAAAATGGGGGCAAGGGTATAATTGACCGCCCCTATAGGGCCTATATAGCTATTGATTTTTCAGGATGAAATGAAAAACAAGTGGAATTATAAAAGTAAAGAGACAACACCATATCGCTGCTCCCTTGCATGGGGAGAAGTTTTATGAAACAATACATTATATGATTTCTAGGTACATTTGAGTTTGCTCTGACTTGTATAGTTAAGAGTTTTTGACGATTTTTTTAGGCATTTATATTATTTCAACTCTGATCGACTTGCGCGACCGGCCCCTCAGCTCGCGCCGGCCTGCCGACCGTACCGGCCCTGCATTATTGTTTATTTCTAAAGAAAAAGACTGTGCTCGGAACATACCGGTAGTCCGTCTTCGTCCAAAGCAAAAACTTGATGTTCCAGTTCCTGACCTTGGTATGTTTAACTTGATGTGATTGTGAGTCTTAAGTAGATATCTTCTGATAGAGTAGGCCTAGCCCAGGCCCCAGTTAATTTATCTCGAATACCGGTAGATCGGTAGATCGGTACCGTAGATGGAAATTGCAAATTAAATCATTTGCGAGACCTGCGCGCTGCTGCGTAAGTAAACGAGTTTTCCTCGCCTCGGTCTGAGGAGAGACTCTGGTCGCTTACTCGCTTTATCATGGTTTACGCAGCTCAGCTGGCCTGGCTGCATTTGATTGCCATACAATCATACAATGTTGGTCCCGTGTATAGGAGAGTCACAACCTATGCACGTTAAAACCAATACACTATTCGTCAAAGAGTAGGGTGTTCACCCGGTGTATTGCACCTGGCGGTCCCCGGTACTACAATACTGCAAGAATCTTCAGGATTGAAGGAGGCAGTGTAGCTTGAAGAAGAAGAAGAAGAAGACAATCGTCTGGGCCTGTTGCATGAAAGGGTCTTTCGTAGGAACCGTTCTATGTGCTCAATTTTCTGTTTCAAGAAGGCGAAACAGAAAAAGGAAACAAGATTTCAATTCAATTTTCTGTTTCATGAATGCAAAACAGAAATAGGAAACAGTCAAGAGTTTGGATTGAATTTTCTGTTTTGTGAACACGAAACAGAAAAAGGAAAAACTAAAAATTAAAATATGTAAAAAACAGTAGGAATACAACGGAAAAATTAACCAAGACATCAGTGATTTTGTTGTTTCTTAAACTTTTCCTATAAAAAACACATTCGGTAATATCATTTTCAAGTGACCAAAATATTTCACATGCGACGAGGGGTTTTCATTGGAAGCTGATATCGTTAAAAAAAAGAAAATAGATTTCGGCAAAATTGTTAGATATTTAAATTTTGTAGGTATTTGTGTATTTATGGTGAAAGTTTGGTGAATTTCATGACAATATTGATATGATTGAATTTGAATTCATGAAAAATGTTCGTTAATACGATCCACTACAAATAGTACAATGCCTACTACCACTACCATACAACGCCTACTACCACTACCATACAACAAAGTGAACAAACCAGACTAAAATACAAATCGATGAGTGATTTCCTAAATCATGTCCACGATTGTTGATTTTGCTGTTTGAATGGGTCTTGGTTGGCATTCCATGAAGAAGCTGTTGGTTACAAGCACATTTTAATACAATTACAAATGACTGGTGTTGCTTTCTTCATTAGATCTATTCTAGATCTACACCAAGTTTTCATTGACGTGGACTTAGCGTTTTAAAAAGGGATCACCAGTCGTTCATAAGTTGCTTGTAACTTACAAACGGCTTTATGAAAACACTTTCAAAAAGCTGATCGTAAAATGAGTTACCATAACAACCACTCACCACTGATGATAAAACTGTTTCAAGTTACTGGTGATCATTTCTTAGGTGCTTAAAGGGGAAGTTCAC
Organism: Lytechinus pictus; assembly: GCF_037042905.1. Taxonomy (NCBI): domain Eukaryota; kingdom Metazoa; phylum Echinodermata; class Echinoidea; order Temnopleuroida; family Toxopneustidae; genus Lytechinus; species Lytechinus pictus. Next base: position 50,344,531 of record NC_087246.1, read on the forward strand.
CTTGACAAAAGTTTATTGTAAAATAGCAGAAATAATAATAAATATTGCCAAAGGTTTGAGAAAAATCCATCAAAGGATAAAAAACTTATTAGAATTTTAATTTTTAGATTTGTGACATCATATGCAAGCAGCATTCATTTAGCAAATTGTAAAAAATCAATTAAATGTCATTTTTTAGAAAATCGAAAATGGTTTTTACTGTACCTTTTTTATATCAATAGACAAATTATTCCACACCCGGTCATGAAATGAAAAAAAAGTCATCAGGAACCATTGAAAAATGAAATTCGTGCATTTGTTATATTACATAACATATGGGGCAGCTGCTTGTTTAGGACATCACAAATCCAAAACTTAAAATTCTAATAACAGATTTTCCTCAAACATTCACCAATATTTTTTCTGCTATTTTTGCAACAAACTTTTCTTCAGGGTGAACTTCCCCTTTAATCATGGACCTACTAGAGATCTCTAGTAGGTCCATGCTTTAATCAACATCAATGAAAATTTGGTGTACATGTATATAATTTACCAAAGGAAAGATCACTAGCCGTTTGTAAAGTCAGCCATAACTTGTACAAGCAGCTTTATGAAACACCCACTCAGCCCCGCCAACAATTTAGGTGGTGACTGCTGAGTTGAATTGACTGTGCAGCGATCGAGGATTAATTGGATCGCAATTTTATTGACAAATGTTTATATTAATACTTAATTCTTAGTACTTGCTTGAATTTATTTAAAGCAATTTACCTGACTTTATTTTGTTGTCCCGATTTGGCTGCAGCAGCACGAAATGAAAGTACCATCGTAAAATCCTAACCCTAATCCTTGATCAAGATTGATACTCACTTGATATTTGATACTTAATAGAATAATCCCTTTGGCAGCTCATACAGGAAGCTATATACTGGGATGATGAATAAATGTATTCTAAAATACATAACATCAATTGAAATCATAGAAGAAAGCATTGCAATTAATTTGCATTCAATAAACATTTTTCATCAAGTAGTGATCCGATCCACGATCGATACATACCTGATTTGGCTAATTAGACAACACGGCACCTAATCTTTTGGTGGGGCCTTATTCAAAATGCTGAGTTACCTGGCACCCGTTAAAATTTACCTAGGGTTGTTAAAATCACTTTGTCTTGTTATGCAGCACACAACACACCAAAATGTCTCAGAAAATGTCTAGGGCCTATATAGACGTAAAATCTGCCTTGATTTAAGCCTAATATTCACGCTACAGCCAGGTCTCGAAAAGGAGTTTCAGATGCCAGCGATGCACAAGATTTTAGGCAGGGAATTGTGACTTGGCGTGAGATCACAAGGCATTGTGTATATATTATATACATGTGGGCTGTGATACAGGCGTGAGAAAGAGATTAGGGGATGAGCAATTTATGTCAGAATAATTCATAGTCCCTCTTTCAACGTTTTCTAAATTTAGCATAATGTGGGTTTTTTTGTAGGAGGTCCAAATTCATGTAGCATGGGCATGTTGAAGTTATCATAAAATATGGGATTAATGTGCAATTTCGTCCCTGTCTTTAAAAAAAAACTTTTAAAAGGATCTGTCTTATCAGCCATAATGTTTTTCATCCTTTTGATCTCAGTCACATCAGTCTTTGTCCACTGGGAAGTTCCTTTGATTCCATAAATTACTTGCCCCAGTAGTCGCCCTGCTTTTGACATTTTTCAATGCATTGATATGTTTTGAGAAGGAGAACTTCCAAACGTCATGAGCATATTCAAGTTGTGGACAAAGAAGAAGCGAATTTAAAAAAATGCAAAAGTTTTATCGTCATAGTACAGACAAACCCCTTTTTTTCTTCGAACTTCTATGTTCTTAAGTGCAAGAGGTTCTCTATTAATTCACTTAATATTTGCAATTTTCATGATTTAAAAAAAAATCCAAGACTATTTCATGTTTTTTTGTGTGTGTGTTGTGTTTTGTCATCTATGAAGCATTATATTTTCTTTCCTACAGCCTGTTTTGCCTGAAAAGAGAGAAAATGATTCGACAAGGTCAAGATGCTAGGCCTTTCACCCTTGTTGGGATGACCCAGGCGGAAAGGAGAGTCTTACTGGATCTTGTTCGACAGGAGGCTCCTGCTTTACTTCACCCTGGCGCTGTCAAACGTATACGGCCTGGTACTTGGGACCTCATAATGACAAAGTTCAATGAATCCACGTCCTGCTCTAGATCTGTGGCCCAGCTGAAGTCTTGCCTGCAGAACATCATGCGTAAGACACTTCAGAAGAAGGCTGGCGCGTGCACCACTCAGCCGTCATATCGCAAGATCAACTTCTTAATTTTCGAGAAGAATTTGATTCTCAACCTGGGAAAGCAGCGACCGGTTGTCTTCTCCAAGCTGAAAGATGGAAAGACACAGGCAATGAAAAGAAAGGCATGGACTGAAATAATGTGGGCATTCAACAAAACCCCTGGCATCAAGACTCAGCGCACGGCAAGGGAGATTAAGAACTGCATGGTCAACATGACAAACAGAAACAAAGAGGTTGATGAATTCCTTAAGTCTCAAATGCCAGGATATGCAAAGCAAACTAATGTTGCTGAGCAGCCACACTTGGAAGGAACTGTAGTCCTAGGGGGTGTTTCACATCCTGTAACTAACGTTCATGGGAATAGTGTTGCACAGAGCCCGATGCAGTCACCCACTGATGGCACCATGCAATCATCAGGCACAAAGTCTCACAAGAATTCTCAACAAGGCCAGAGTAATAATCAAATGGCCAAACATAGATTCCTCTTGCCCAAGCCTCCAGGTGTACCACCATCAACTTTCGCAAATCAGTCAACACCCGATCTGATGGGTACATGTACTGTTTCCCAAAGCATGCAAATGTCCCTACCACAGAATAACATTCAAAATCCTGCAAAACCAGTTCGAACAATATCTGTTCCGCAAGTATCTATGACTTCAACACAGCTATCTCCATCTGTATCAACTCAACCTTCCCAGATGCCAATGCCTCACATGATGCAGGCGGGTTCAGCCATACAGGTGCAGTCATCAACAGGACAGCCTGTAGTTTCAGTCCATACATCTCAATTACAACCTTTGCAGTCCATGCCTGTACCTTTACCTCCACCGCAAGATTCTGTCCTCACATCATCAGGTTGGATCCCTGACAATCCATCACCGCATCATCGAACTCCCTCTACCAGTAAACCCACAGGAGACACTGGTGATGACTGTGTCATTGAGATCAAAGAGGAGAGTAGCTCTGAACCGGAAGAAGTCTTTGGGCTTGAGGGCGAGTCATCCACAATGGAGGTCCACCAATCCCCAATAGACATATCACCAAGATATGGAGATCAACTCTTGATTCCAGGTAATTATTGTCACGTATTGCACTTTTAATTTTCAACAGCATTTGTATGGCACAAGACAATATTAAGAATACAAGTTGTGATTAAATCCATTTATTGAAGATGTAACAAGTCGCTATGATAACAATGAGTGTGGGGGTGTGTTTTCCGACGGCGGCGGCGTCGTCAACATTGAAATCTTAACCAAGGTTAAGTTTTGAAATGTCATCATAACTTAGAATGTATATGGACCTAGTTCATGAAACTTGGACATAAGGGTAATCAAGTATTACTGAACATCCTGCCTGAGTTTCAAGTCACATGACCAAGGTCAAAGGTCATTTAGGGTCAATGAACTTAGACCATGTTGGGGGAATCAATATCGAAATCTTAACCAAGGTTAAGTTTTTGAAATGTTGTCATAACTTCGAAAGTATATGGACCTAGTTCATAAAACTTAGACATAAGGGTAATAGTGTATCGCTGAAGGTCAAAGGTCACTTAGGGTCAACAAACTTTGGCCATATTGGGGGAATTTGAAGAATTGTCATAACTTTGAAATTTTATGGATCTATTTCATGAAATTTGGAAATAAGAGCAATCAAGTACCTTTGAACATCCTGTGCTAGTTTCAGGTCACATGACCAAGGTCAAAGGTCATTTAGGGTCAACAAACTTTGAAAATGTTGGGGGTATTTGTCGAATTGTCATCATAACGTTAAAAGTCTATGAATCTAGTTCATGAAACTTGGACATACATGTAAGAGCAGCAATGTATCCCTGAATACCCTGTGTATGTTTCAGGAACATGGCCAAGATCAAAGGTCATTTAAAGGTCAATGAACTCTGGCCGTGTTGGGAGTATGTGTTGAATTGGCACCACAACTTAAGAAGTTTATGGATCTAGCTCATGAAACATCGACATAAGGGTAATCAAGTATGAATGGTTGTTTTGCACATGTCGACTTAGGTCACATGATCATGGTCAAAGGTCATTTTTGGGTCAATTGATATATTTTATTATCATATTAGTGTTTTCTTCTGTGAATAGTTATTCATTGGCTGTTTTCAAAGGAAGCACTGCTGTTATATCGAATTGCGTAATGCAGGCGAGACTGCCAGAGGCGTTCCACTTGTTAAATTTAAACAGCAAAATGAATTATGTTTATAAATGCAATTCCAGAACACAAACAAGCTAATTTAAAGCTGATTATATGTTGAGCATCTTGATATTCCCTGCTTTCATCAGCACAGCTTACTGCACAGTTTGATCCATCACAAGAAAGGTTATCTCTGGCGCACACTTTTCGAAGTAATGTGTATGCTTCCTCTGCCAGAGCAAATTTATAGACATAATTTGAAAACTCATTTGCCTTCAGAGTCACATTTGTTGCATTAATACTAATTATTTCACAGGGTAAGGGCATATTATTGAGAAATTATATTCTGATTATTTAAATTATTGATTTTAAGATGTGATTCCCTTACCCAAAATAAGACTCCTCCAGACAAATTTAATAGCGTTTTTTTTTTAATTTACCTGCATTCTGTCAGAATATTTCTTTAATGTGCTCTTCTTTTCAACATTCACTGAAATGGTTCTAATTTGTTTCATGTTGATCTTATCCTCTCTCTCTCTCTCTCTCTCTCTCTCCCTCTCATGTTTTGCTGTTATAAAAAATCTCAAGCTGTTCATTAATTCTGATTGTCTTACCTTAACTTGATATGATGCAGGTGTGAACCAAGTCAAAAAGGCATCACCTGCCCAGTCTACACTGCCCCAACGAGCAGAGTCTTCCAGTGATAAGGATGGTCTGAGGAATGTGCAGATCACTGTCCACAGAGATCAGGGAGGTCACCAAAACCCCATGGAGCAGAACCAAGGAACCAGTAACATCCCTTCGTCAAGTTTTTCATCCACACTCCCCTGTGAGGAGACTCCAAACTCTTCTGGCTATCTCATACAGAGTAGCTCCCAGTTTCTTTCTCAAAACCAACTCTTCTCCCACGATTCAAGCTGCTCCACAAATGGACTAACGACGGATATCTCAACCGAGATGCAGGACAGTGGCATCCGCCTGTTGGAACCCAAAAAAGATGGAGACAGTTCTCGGAGATCCAGGCTCAAGAGGAGGAAAGAAAGTGTCGGCACTTTAAGGAAGCGTCTCTTGCAGCAAGAACATGATCTTCGGGTGCAAATGATGAGAGAGGAGCATGCATGGATGTTGGAAGAACACGTGTGGAAGCGAGAGGAACACGAGCTACGTATGAATATGATTAGGATCAACTCAAAGTTTTAAAAATTAAAGATATTAGAATCTTTAGTTCGCTTGAAACATTGAATATCCACTATTTTTTTAAATGTTTATTTTATTGTGTTCGAATTTCTGACATCCATCTATCCGAATTCATCCAGGAAGTCGCCATTGGAATCAAAAGAAAATAATTATTTCTTGACTCGGTCCTTAAAGACCGTTTAGTCATGGACCTATTACAACTGGACATTCAACGAATCTCCTCCTTTCGGCCAAAGACCGTCACCGCTAATCCATTTATAAACAGAGCGCTGGCAGCTGACGCCCATCAAGCCGGTTGTACAACACGCTGTCACTGATGGACTGCGGAAATCAATTGTGTGCTGCTCCTACACATTGCGATGTTGTTCGTTCACTTTATAAAAAGCAACACACAGCAGCAAACGTTAGCACTATGAAAATGATCGCAGAAACAAGAAAACAGGCGTGCATAAACGTATTTCTTACGTACATCGCTAACAACCGCTCACAAAATGCATTGACATCACTGTGCAGATCAGTATATCTACAGCAGAAAAACAGTTAAAATTCGATGGAGAAATGTGCGGAAAAACGTTTAAAGTGCATCTTTTTCGGACAGTATTGATGTCGATAGTCGTGCTTACCTTCGGTCAGAAGTTGATTTTCATTTGGGCGTAAAATTCCAGAGGATTGGCGAAATTTAATAGGATTTTTTCTGATGATCAGACGACAATTGCACAATATTGACAGCGTGAAATAATGTATTGAAAACCGGAAATAAATTGCGCATTGCATTATAGATAATGCAGGGACTTTCCCTAATCGCAGCAATCGAGCTTACATGACCACATCTGGTCGAAAGAGGGCCAGAGATCGAGCGGTGACTGTCATGGTCCGACAAGGGATAGAGTAAACAATCGCCCCGGGCGCTAATCGTAAAAAAAGCGCAAAGAGAAAGTCAACTGTGTGACAGCAATTTTGACAGCTGGAAACAAGTGGTGGCCATAAAATGCTCTTGTTGAATGTCCATTTATAATAGGTTCATCAAGTATAACAAATTTGTGTGATTTTTAGAAAAAAATTGATAATTTGCCAAATTTTATGTCACATCAATTCAATATTACTTCCAGTAGATGAAGTCTCATGTAAACTGCCATGCCCATCATGGTTTACGCATGCGAGTGTTCCCAAGGTTTTGTCATGCCAATAAAAATGGATGCAAACAGTTCTCATTTATGTAGAATGTCTCCCATGAGTTCAATTACCTGAAAAGAAATCATGTGCTCTTAGACTGATGAAATTATATTACATTAATTTCGCATTTGATCGAGATCAAATTTTCCTCAATGGATTTGCAACAGGAGATCCGAAGTACATTTTGTCTCGCCTGAAGAAAGTTCTGCAGAGACCTAGTAATCACTTTTCCTCTTGGTCTGTTAGTCTGTTATTGTCTTGCCTGAATGAATTTCGGCAGAGACGTAGCAATCACTTTTCCTCTTGGTCTGTTACAAAAATGTTAAAGGACAAGTCCACCCCAACAAAAAGGTTGATTTGAATAAAAGGAGAAAAATCCAACAAGCATAACACTGAAAATTGCATCAAAATCAGATGTGAAATAAGAAAGTTATGATATTTTAAAGTTTCGCTTAATTTCACAAAACAATTACATGCGCATCCTTGTTGGTATGCAAATGAGCCGACTCATTACCTACTCACTATTTCTTTTGTATGTTACCATATGAAATCTGAAAATTTTTAATTTTCTCATGTAAAACAACATTTTTATTCCTCCCTAAACATGTGGAATTACCATTATTTCAACAGTGGTTAAGTCAAGTTGGTCCTTATTGTCAAATCTGTATAAACTGAAACATTGTATAATTCAAACAATAAAAAACAAAAGAAATAGTGAGGGACATCATTGACTCATTTGCATATCACTTAGTTATGAAAAATAAGCGGAACTTAAAAATGTCATAACTTTCTTTTTCTAAATCCGATTTTGATTAAATTTTCAGCGTTATGCATGTTTGATTTTTCTCTATCGATTTCCTGGGGTGTGGACTTGACCTTTAAAGTTTTTGTTCAACTTGTTCTCATTTCTTTATTTCTGCATCAATTAAGTTCATAGTTGGTGCATATGATCCTTGGGTGGTAATACCACATATGTGTTGTAGAGGATGATGGGGTCAAAGGTCATCTAATAGTCAAAGATATGAGGTCATGTCCATCATTTAAAAAAAATTTGTTCAGTTTGCTCTTATTTCCGCATCAATTTTGATCACACTTGGTTTAATGATCCTTGGGTAATACCATGTGTGTTATTGAGGATGATGTGATCAAAGGTCATCTAGGGGTCAAAAGATCATATGCATATTTTATTGATCGCGAAATCAGGCGAGACTTTTGGTTTGCGAACAACCTTGTTTGAATATCCATGGGTATTCTGCGTCGACCAGCACTGCACGTCCTACCACTTTCCTTGAGAAGTGATTGAAAGCTGCCCCACTTGTACAGACTGAGGCTGAGGCAAAGCCTCTGTGTACATCGCTGATGGATAGAGCATCATGATGAAAGCAATGTAATCTGGATCAAGTTCACCACCTTGCTCTTCCGTGATTCTGAGTGTTTTTCATATTTTCCTATTGTATGCTCGAGTGTGTCCTCTCTCCCTTGCGCTTATTCACTTCTCTTTCTCTCTCTCTCTTCCCCATCCCCTGTCCCTTCTTGTTCCCTTTCTTTCTTCTCTCCATTTCCATTTTTAAGCTTCTCTTTTTCCCTTTCCTTCAATTCCCCTCTCCCTTCTTTTCAGTCTATTTCTCTCTCTTATTAGCATTAGTGATCTCGACATTCAAATGCTCATAACTCTTCTATTGCTAGTCCTATTTTACTCAAACTTTTGTTGATTTTATTCTTTGATTTTTCTGCTTTCACAAAAGCTAACTTGCTCCAAGAGTTTCATTCTCCTTTAATATATTCAAATCTGTGACTACATGCTACCATCCTTATTAGAATAAGAGAATGGAATATCTCTTCGTAATGATGTCATAGCAATGGTACGATATGCTATGATTCAAAACCAATGCGGCCTTTACTCCAAAATCATCCAAATTGTTATATAAGTATTTGTACAGTAATTTGAACCTCAAATTCACATTTTTAGAAAATCTGCAAAATGCGACTTGTTCAAAATCAGATGGTGGACCAGTCGTAAGGTGTGCGGAGGCCTGAAGGTTTATAATTTGGAAAATCTCAAATGCACCATTCAATATTTGTTTCATATTCATCATATAAATAACATCATGTTAAAGGTCAAGTCCACCCCAGAAAAATGTTGATTTGAATCAATATAGAAAATTCTAACAAGCATCATGCTGAAAATGTCATCAAAATCGGATTTTAAAATAAGAAAGTTGTGACATTTTAAAGTTTCACTTTTTTTTCTCCAAACAGTTATATGCACAACTCAGTAGTGATATGCAAATGAGAGAGTCGATGATGTCCATCACTCACTATTTCTTTTGTTATTTATTGTTTGAATTATACAATATTTGAAATTTTACAGAATTGACAATAATGTAGAACTTGACTGAACCACATAATGTTAAACAATGTTAATTTCACATGTTCAGGGATGAATAAAACTCAATTTCACATGACAAGGGGGAGAAAATCAAAATATTCCATATTTCGTATAGTAGAATACAAAAGAAATAGTGAGTGGGTGACGTCATCAGTCCCCTCATTTGCATACCAACCAGGATGTGCATATAACTGTTTTGTGAAATTAAGCGAAACTTTAAAAGGCCATAACTTTCTTATGTTACATCCGATTTTGACGAAATTTTCAGTGTTATGTTTGTTGGATTTTTCTTTTTATTCAAATCAACTTTTTGTTGGGGTGGACTTATCCTTTAAGCTGGGCCTGCTGGGAGAACAGTTTTCGGTACTGAAGTGGCTACCCTGGGTATTATTCTAAATAAAAAAATTCAGATTACTTTTATTTTGAATTTGATATGCACTGTATACATGTTGTACAAACTCTTGCCGGCATTCATGGTTTACTCTGAAAAGATCAAACTCTGCCAAAGTTACAGAAAACATGCCTTAATCGTGTTGTTGGCTTTACCAATGATCAGATTTCATTGCAGGAGAGGTCAACACCTTGTGATTGATACAATCAACTTCAACTATGGAAAGCAATCAATGTCATATTTCTTCACATACATGTATAACATGTATACACTGTCCCTTTGTAAACCATAATAAGCAAGCTTCTATTTTCCATACTTTCTTTCAATGCTTTGAATGAACATATTGTGCATTCTAGATGATGGTATCTTTGGCTTTCCATAAACTGAGATCAATTGTATTGATCATATCCATTTGAAAAGGCCCAGGATGAGAAATCACACATTCATGTATGAGAATCACGAGTCAACTTACACTAAGAAAGCATACAGAGTACCAAGTCTAAAATTAATGTTGTCTAAATGAAATTGTTCAGACTGAAATAAACAAAATTGTGCTGTATTTTTTTTTGCTGAGAATGTGTTCATTATTTTATTGATTTAAAAATAGTGTCATTGTATCATTTCCATTTTTACAATATTATTTTGATAAATCATAGCTTTAAGAAAATTAAGTCTGTTTTGTGAAATTGAATTTACACATTCTAGCCAAGGCTATTTAGAAATTGCAGAGCCATTTTTTTTTTTTTTTTGGGGGGGGGGCTCTTTCTGATTCCATGATTCTGAACAGATTTAATTGTCTGAAGACACTCTGTCTCTCTTGACGTGCAAAGAATCGTGAGCAGACAGTCCTTTGATCAACTCAACACTCTGTTCTTGAAAGTTCAGCACCAAGCATTCATGATCAGATTGCTCAGGTCAAAGGTCATATCTCATCAAGAAGATCCCTCTTTTGGTACAGCCAGCATGAACATCATGTGATTTCGAACAATCCAAATGTACAGGTATTTGGTAAAAGTACTGAAATCATCCAGAAGGATAGATAATTCCACTTGTCTCCTGGACTGGAATGTCTTTTGAGGCACAGTCTTTGCCGTATGCTGTCAGAATTTGTCTGGATTGGCTTTCATTTCTTCCGTTAATCTTTTTTCCACAAGGGAAAGCATCAGTGGATCTGCCATAGGAAGATTGCAACTCACAAAGACCTGTTTGCCGGTGGACTTTGCTGGAAATAAAATTAAGAAAAATTTGAAAACAATGATGATCTAGAGAAAATCAATTGAAAATATGTTATAATCTTTTTTTTTACAAATTGATGAAATCAAATCATATCAGAGTAATCTTGCAGATGAAATATATACATAGAAATTAAAATTTCTGAAACAAGAAATGTTCAGTAAAACAGTGCTTTATTTGAAATTACCCCCTTAAATTACTTAGCCTCCAATTGAAAAGTTCAAAATATGAAGCAATCTTTTTTTGCAATAGACATCTACTCTTTCTCCTGTACATCCACCATCCCTGTTTAGATATTAGGTAATGGAACAATAAAGTTTAGATTGCTTAAGTCCAGCGCACGCAACATGATCCGTTGCAGTCTGATTTTCAAAGAAAATATAATTACATCTGAGATATGAACATTGCAACGAAAAATCTTAACGATCAAAGTTTTGAATAGTGGTATGAATACTAAAATCCAAATTCCAATCTATTTCAAGCCTCCCTGCAGGGATAGAAGCAAATCCAATTTAAAATCGTAACGACTTCTTCATTAGCTGCAACTTGAAGCCGATTTGGACTTTACTCAAACCAAAAGGCTTGCAAGCAATGAAGAATTCTAATTTTGGTATTCCTAGCATTATGCTGAACATCAAATAGACATGGACCTGGCCACAGAGATTATCTATTGTTACTGGGGGTGCTGTGACAATGCACCCCCAGTAACAATAGAACAATCCTGCGTGGACAGGGCCCTTGCAAATTGAATATTTTTCATCTTGGAATTTTTCATACATTCAATGCAAAAATTGAAAATGCCATTATGTTAAAAAATTGGGTCATAGTCTGATTGTGTAGTGAACGGGTGGGCTTACGAAGTGGGCTAGACTTGAGATAGAATCCTTCTCACCTATTTTTTGAGCCAGAGTTGTAGGTTGAACATCTGTAACTTCACCCATTAACATACTACTGCTAGGTTCACTATCCTGTGTGAATGAAAATAGACATTAGAAAACAGTATTATTCCATGGAGATGGATAAATAGAGATGGTCATGGGCTCAAACCAGGGGGAAAAATTACATGGGGGCTGGGGGTAATGTAGCCCCCGAAATGATCAAAAGAGCCCTGGAACCCCCCAAAAAAAAGGAGAGACCTGGGGGGTGTTTCACAAAGATTTAAGTATGACTTAAATCACACTTAAATGCCGACGCGTATCTGAAATGCAACGCGCAATCTAATTGGTCAATACGCAATAGTGCGCTTCTTCTTTGCATGATCTGACCAATGTGGTCATGGCTTTTATACCGAGCACAGCTAGGCATTTAGGTGCGACTCTAAGTCATACTTAAATCTTTGTGAAACACCCCCCTGGAAATCTCCATTCATCTCAGTATTAAAGCTTATCCAATGTTGCAGAATTAGACAGTAAGCTGTGAAAAGCAGTACCCCAAAAAATCCTTCAGCAACAGATTCTAATTTGAGCTGCATTTAAAAAATAATGTGATAAAAAAGGGGCAACCAGCATGATTTACTCCTTTAAAAATGCCAAGTTAACCCCAACAAGGCAATTTGATTTTGGACATGAACAGGAGTGACTAAGAAAATGCAAAACGTCCAGTTTTGCTAAGTAAAGGCTAAGCACTAGCAGTAATGGATGATTTTGTGAGTGTAAAACAAAAAAAATACAGTAGTATGAGACTACAAAAGGTCTTGTACTAAAAAAAGTACTCAAGAAAGTGCATTAAGTAATTATTTGATGCATTAATAATATCAAACATTTTCCAAACATTTTGAGCAAGTTACTCCCATTACTCAATCTCACGACCAGGGGAGCCTTTCGTAAAATTTATCCGACATTTACATATTAATAGTGCTCAGCCAATCAAAATCAATGAAAGTTGTCAGATCTGATATCCTGAAGGATGAAAAATGTTGATGAAGCGCTCCCCTGAACTGAAGTACTTTGCCAAAGTAAAATCTATTGAGACCACAGATGCCTGTATATTTTTTTGAAAGTTGACTTTAGAGAAGAATATAACACATTTTTGCCCAATTAATCCCTAAATGAAATGGCCTTTCAAGTTCATTGTCCGTGCACATTTTGCTCAGTAGATTGACTAGGAACTAACCAGACTTGTTCTTTCAAATTAGCGATTAATCGCTAACCTTTGTGTTACAGGGCCCTGTTCTGAAAAAAAATGGTTTGACTCGGACAAATATTTTACTCATGGAAAAGTCGACTTGCGCAAGGTTACCTGTGAATTTCATATTTTTTGCCAACGTTAAACCAACAATCAGACTCACAAATTTAGTACTGATGGCAACTGCAAAGTTTTTCAAGGTCGCTGGCTTCTTTCCAATCCATAACACAAAACTGTCCGTCATCTTGGTCACATGAAAGAAAATCTCTTGATCCAGCAGTTGCTCTGAAAAGCTGTGCACGGACAGTCTGCATTCGGCAGCTTCGATGCTTGGGGTATTCTTTGCTGTAACGTCTTCATTCGTCATTTTGCCAAACGATCGTTGATCAGTATTCTCAGAGCTGTTGATGCTGCTATTGTCCTGGATTGTGGAAATGTTTGAATTTAGCTTCTGAACCAACTGGGTAAGAATTAATATTAAATCTTCCTTGGCCTTGGTGTTTGGTTTGTACTTCGATTTTCCTGTTAACTTTAGTTGTGGGATCTGTAAAACGACACACAAAAAAGACATATGAAATACACTGATGAATCTAGGAGAATACAATAAAATTGGACAATAACCTATTTGGAAAAAAAGTATCATTCAAGTTATACAGAAAAAAGGAAAAAAAAGGAAAAAAAATCTATGAAATAAAGACGATATATATCAGTACAAAAAATACATAGAATTGTAGAATCTACATAGTAGAATCTACATAAGGAGAGCAAAAAGAGTGATTTTGACTGCTCCCCAAACCATGAAAGCCGCTTACACCTGAAAGTAGTCAACAGCATCCTCCTACCAACAAGACATGATATCACAGAGGACAGGGGTATAGAAGGTTCTTCAAGCCCTGTTCTTCATACCTGGCAGGGGGGATAATTCTGTATCGGCCAACTACATGATGCACTGTGTATAAATGTGTTATGAATGTGTGTGTGTGTCATAAAAAATGTGAAAATAACAATGGTTGGCATAGCTTAAGCAAAAGTTCTCCAGAGTTCTTATCCCCTTTGAAAATCTTGGTGAGGCCTAAAAAATGTCTCTGCCAGGAATCGAACCTGGACCTCCAGCTAAGAACGCCGGTGCCTTAACCACCAGACAACAGAGCCGAGTTAGTCGCTAGGACTAATCCAATCTGATTAACAGTCAGATAAACAGATTTTTAATCTCGCAAATTATTTTATCCTTTATCGGTTTTAGATACGAGCTTTGAACAATGACAAGCCACCATGCCTCAGCTGGATCAAAGAGAATGCTTAGATTCAGTATATACAGTATGCTAATGCTTGATGGCCATCAAGAAAGAAGTTGCTTTGAAACAGAAGATGGGCAAGTAAGGAAGATTTATCGACTGGCAATTTTCTTCCAACAAACGATAATTAACTTGCTATGGAGAGCTTGGTCTTTATGGTGGCTATATTGACCAATCGTTGGACATTCCATATTGCATACTTCTTGTAGATCACATACCTGGAACAATGCAAGCAAAGAGATCATCAATCAGCTGATTTGCTCTCTCGATGAAGCGGGAATGGAAGTACATGGTATAATGTGTGATGGGTGATATGCATATCAGTCAACAGCATCATCATTGTGATGCATCATCTACAATGTAAGCAGAATAACTGACTCCCTATTTAAGTCACCTGCTGCTTCCCAAAGAGAATTTGCACTTTTTCTTCTATGCATGTTGTCTCGTGAAGTTAGAGAGATATTGCTCAGCAACAATGGGCACAAACTACCAAGATGATAGGCAATACCTTGGTCATACATCAAAGAATTTCATGAGATACAACAAAATCTTTACATCAAACTGAAGGCAAAGGATGTTCAGTGGGAAAAACACAAAATGAATGCTAAAGTGGCAGCCCAGGATTTAAGCTCGTCAGTAGCTGATGCAAAACACTTTTCTTTGAGAAGGCAAACATACGTGTACATGCAACAATTTCCTTCAAGCCAAAAGACAACAGATTTCATCTGAAACGTTGATAAGCTACACGTATACGACTTCATGAACTCCAAGTCATGTAAGGCAAAAAGGCTAAAAGATATCCAATTCAACATTTAGAAGGAATTAGCTGATGGAGACCAAATCCTACCTGACAGAGTTAAGAGATAAATCAGGAAACCCTCTCACAAAGAGTCAATAGAAACTGCCTGGTTGGCCTTCATGACCACCATT
The DNA here is from genome assembly GCF_037042905.1 of Lytechinus pictus. NCBI lineage: Eukaryota > Metazoa > Echinodermata > Echinoidea > Temnopleuroida > Toxopneustidae > Lytechinus > Lytechinus pictus. Next base: position 50,359,705 of record NC_087246.1, read on the forward strand.
GTTGTACAAATATGTCAGAATCTTTTCTTTTGTCTGCTTTGACAGATCCATTTTCATATATGTCTGTTTACGTAAGACCATCTTAAAATGTTTTTCTGTCGTCTTGATGAAACAACCCGAATGTATTGCAGTTAAAGTAGGCAATTCTTCAAAAATAACCACAGAAGAGAGTCTGTTGTACCAAACCTGACAGCAGCACTTCATAACCAAGGCATTGCAGAAGTTTGTGAAGCTACTCAACGAGCCATAAGAATTTCATGATCACATCCTGCATGAACTTTACATGTATGTGCCAGGATATCTTAGGAAGCACATCATGGGTGGTTGTAAGTGCACTCGATATCATGTGGCTCTCCACAAAAGCTCAGATACATCTAGTACGATCTCAGACCACATTTACACATTTCATCATGCCGGTGATGAGAATATCATTGGGTAGGATCAAGTCCTTTTTGTTTAGGGCCTCAAATAAAAGCACAGGCTGCTTTCCAGAGGTCCTGGCTCATTTATATATATCCATTTTTTTTACTTTGTGACTTGATTGTGTTATTTTGCCAAATAAATTGAAATTGTGGTATAGATATTTTCAGCATCTCTCATGCAATTGAGCAAATGTCTACTTAACAAAGATCCCTTGAACAATGGATCCGTTCCTTTGTTTGCATTCCCAAATCAGTATAACCACTATTGATAAAGACCTGCTTTTGTAAAATATATCCATTTTGAAAATCTTGGTGAGGCCAAAAAATGTCTCTGCCAGGAATCAAACCAGGCCCCCCAGCTTCGACTAGACCACAGAGACAGATTAGTGGCTAGGACGAACCCAATCTGACTGACAGTTAGATAAACCAACATTAGATAAACATGTAGGGCAAAATTTCCATTAAAAGTCAAAGGACTTTTACCTTTTCACAATGAAAATCTCAGTTTGTGTAAGATTTTGATATTCAGAAAATAATACCATATACAGTATGCTAATGCTTAACGGTCATCAAGAAAGAAGTTGCTTTGGAACAGAAGATGGGCAAATAAGGTAGATTTATCTACTGGCAATTTTGTTCCAACAAACGATAATAAACTTGCTATGGAGACCCTGGTCTTTATGGTGGTTATATTGACCAATCGTTGGACATTCCATATTGCATACTTCTTGCAGATCACATACCTGGAACAATGCAAGCAAAGAGATCATCAATCAGCTGATTTGCTCTCTCGATGAAGTAGGAATGGAAGTACATGGTATAGTGTGTGATGGGTGATATGCATATCAATCAACACCATCATCATTGTGATGCATCATCTACAATGTAAGCAGAATAACTGACTCCCTATTTAAGTCACCTGCTGCTTCCCAAAGAGAATTTGCACTATTTCTTTTATGCATGTCGTCTCGTGAACTTAAAGAGAAATTGCTTGGCAACAATTGGCACAATCTACCAAGATGATAGGCAATATCATACATCAAAGAATTTCATGAGGTACAACAAAATCTTTACATTATACTGAAGGCAAAGGATGTTCAGTGGGAAAAACACAAAATGAATGTTAAAGTGGCAGCCAAGGATTTGAGCTTCTCAGTAGCCGATGCAATACACTTTTCTTTGAGAAGGCAAACACACATGTACATGCAACAATTTCCTTGAAGCCAGAAGACAACAGATTTCATCTGAAACGTTGATGAGCTACATGTATACGACTTCATAAACTCCAAGTCATGTAAAGCAAAAAGGCTACAAGAAACCCATGAATCTAACCCATCCAACTTTTAGAAGGAATAAGCTGATGGAGATCAAATCCTACCCAACAGAGTTGAGAGATAAATCAGGAAACCCTCTCACAAAGAGTCAATGGAAACTGCCTGGTTGGCCTTCATGACCACCATCGAGTCTGTTGTACAAATATGTCAGATTTTTTTTTTTGTCTGCTTTGACAGATCCATTTGCATATATGTCTGTTTACGCAAGACCACCTTAAAATGTTTTTCTGTCGCGTTTGATGAAGCGGTGGATGGAACAACAACCCAAATGTATTGCAGTTTAAGTAGGCAATTCTTCAAAATAACCATGGAAGAGAGTTTGTTGTATCAAACCTGACAGCAGCAATTTTAAACCAAGGCAATGCAGAAGTTTGTGAGCCATAATAATTTCATGATCACATCCTGCATGAAATTTACATGTATGTGGCAGGATATGTTAGGAAGCACATCATGGGTGATTGTAACTGTAAGTGCAATCAATATTGTGTGGCTCTCCACAAAAACTCAGATAATCTAGTGCGATCTCAGACCACATTTACACATTTCATCATGCCGGTGATGAGAATATCATTGGGTAGGATCAAGTCCTTCTTGTTTAGGGCCTCAAATATAAGCATAGGCTGCTTTCCAGAGATCCTAGCTCATTCATTATATATTGTTTTTTACTTTGTAACTTGATTGTGTTATTTTGCCAAATAAATTGAAATTGTGGTATAGATATTTTCAGCATCTCTCGTGCAATGAGCAAATGGCTGCTTACGTGTAACAAAGATCCCTTGACCAGTGGATCCATTCCTTTGTTTACATTCCCAATATCAGTATAACCACTATTGATAAAGACCTGCTTTTGTAAAAGATATTCATTTTGAAAATCTTGGTGAGGCCAAAAAACTGTCTCTGCCAGGAATCAAACCAGGGCCCCAGCTTCAACTAGACCACAGAGACAGATTAGTGGCTAGGACGAACCCAATCTGACTGACCGTTAGATACACCAATATTAGATAAACATAAACGCACTCAAACATTTTGCAGGGTGAAGGACATGGCATGTACGGCAAAATTTTCATGAAAAGAATGACAGAATTTTTACCTTTTCACAATGAAAATCTGTTTGTGTAAGATTTCGATATTCAGAAAATAATACCATATAAAATATGCTAATGTTTGATGGCCATCAAGAAAGAAGTTGCTTTTGAACAGAAGACGGGCAAATAAGGTAGATTTATCTACTGGCAATTTTTTTCCAACAAACGACAATAAACTTGCTATGGAGACCCTGGTCTTTATGGTGGTTATATTGACCAATCGTTGGACATTCCATATTGCATACTTCTTGTAGATCACATACCTGGAACAATGCAAGCAAAGAGATCATCAATCAGCCGATTTGCTCTCTCGATGAAGTGGAAACGGAAGTACATGGTATAGTGTGTGATCGGTAATATGCATATCAGTCAACAGCATCATCATTGTGATGCATCATCTACAATGTAAGCAGAATAACTGACTCCCTATTTAAGTCACCTGCTGCTTCCCAAAGAGAATTTGCACTTTTTCTTCTCTGCATGTCGTCTCGTGAAGTTAGAGAGATATTGCTTAGCAACAATGTACCAAGATGATAGGCAATATCTTGGTCATACATCAAAGAATTTCACGAGGTACAACAAAATCTTTACATCAAACTGAAAGCAAAGGATGTTCAGTGGAAAAACACAAAATGAATGTTAACGTGGCAGCCCAGGATTTGAGCTCACCACTAGCTAATGCAATACACTTTTCTTTGAGAAGGCAAACATACATGTACATGGCAATAATTTCTTTGAAGCCAAAGACAACATATTTCATCTGAAACGTTGATAAGCTACATGTATACGACTTCATGAACTCCAAGTCATGTAAGGCAAAAAGGCTAAAAGATATCCAATCCAACTTTAAGAAGGAATTAGCTGATGGAGACCAAATCCTACCTAACAGAGTTGAGAGATAAATCAGGAAACCCTCTCACAAAGAGTCAATGGAAACTGCCTGGTTGGCCTTCATGACGACCATCGAGTCTGTTGTACAAATATGTCAGAATCTTTTTTTTGTCTGCTTTGAGAGATCCATTTGCATATATGTCTGTTTACATAAGACCATCTTAAAATGTTTTTGTCGCTTTTGATGAATCGGTGGATGGAACAATTCGAATGTAGGCAATTCTTCAAAATAACCATGGAAGAGAGTTTGTTGTACCAAACCTGACAGCAGCACTTTATAACCAAGGCATTGCAGAAGTTTGTGAAGCTACTCAATGAGCCATAAGAATTTCATGATCACATCCTGCATGAACTTTACATGTATGTGGCAGGATATGTTAGGAAGCACATCATGGGTGGTTGTAAGTGCACTCAATATCGTGTGGCTCTCCACAAAAACTCAGATACATCTAGTGCGATCTCAGACCACATTTACACATTTCATCATGCCGGTGATGAGAATATCATTGGGTAGGATCAAGTCCTTCTTGTTTAGGGCCTAAAATATAAGCACAGGCTGCTTTCCAGAGGTCCTGGCTCATTTATATGTATCCGGTTTTTTTACTTTGTAACTTGATTGCGTTATTTTGCCAAATAAATTGAAATTATGGTATAGATATTTTCAGCATCTCTCGTGCAATGAGCAAATGGCTACTGAACAAAGATCCCTTGAACAGTGGATCCATGCCTTTGTTTACATTCCCAATATCAGTTGAACCACTATTGATAAAGACCTGCTTTTGTAAAAGATATCCATTTTGAAAACCTCGGTGAGGCCAAAAACATGTCTCTGCCAGGAATCAAACCAGGGCCCCCAGCTTCGTCAAGACCACAGGGACAGGTTAGTGGCTTGGACGAACCCAATCAGACTGACCGTTAGATAAACCGATATTAAAATAACATAAATGCACTCAACATTTTGCAGGGTGCAGGACATGGCATGTAGGGCAAAATTTTCATAAAAAGAATGACAGAATTTTTACCTTTTCACAATAAAAATCTCAGTTTGTGTAAGATTTTGATATTCAGAAAATAATACCATATACAGTATGCTGATGCTTGATGGCCATCAAGAAAGAAGTTGCTTTGGAACAGAAGATGGGCAAATAAGGTAGATTTATTGACTGGCAAATTTGTTCCAACAAACGATAATAAACTTGCTATGGAGACCCTGGGCTTTATGGTGGTTACATTGACCAATCGTTGGACATTCCATATTGCATACTTCTTGTAGATCACATACCTGGAACAATGCAAGCAAAGAGATCATCAATCAGCTGATTAGCTCTCTTGATGAAGTGGAAATTGAAGTACATGGTATAGTGTGTGATGGGTGATATGCATATCAGTCAACAGCATCACCATTGTGATGCATCAGAAGCAGATTCACTGACTCCCTATTTAAGTCACCTGCTGCTTCCCAAAGAGAATTTGCACTTTTCTTCTATGAATGTCGTCTCGTGAAGTTAGAGAGATATTGCTTAGCAACAATGTACCAAGATGATAGGCAATGTCTTGGTCATACATCAAAGAATTTCATGAGGTACAACAAAATCTTTACATCAAACTGAAGGCAAAGGATGTTCAGTGGAAAAACACAAAATGAATGTTAACGTGGCAGCCCAGGATTTGAGCTGGTCAGTAGCTGATGCAATACACTTTCCTTTGAAAGGCAAATATACATGTACATACAACAATTTCCTTGAAGCCAGAAGACAACAGATTTCATCTGAAACGTTGATAAGCTACATGTATACGACTTCATGAACTCCAAGTCATGTAAAGCAAAAAGGCTAAAAGATACCCATGAATCTATCCATTCCAACTTTTAGAAGGAATTAGCCGATGGAGACCAAATCCTAGCTAACAGAGTTGAGAGATAAATCAGGAAACCCTCTCACAAAGACCACCATTGAGTCTGTTGTACAAATATGTCAGAATCTTTTGTCTGCTTTGAAAGATCCATTTGCATATATGTCTGTTTACGTAACACCATCTTAAAATGTTTTTCTGGCGCGTTTGATGAAGTGGTGGATGGAACAACAACCCTAATGTATTGCAGTTAAGTAGGCAATTCTTCAAAATAACCACAAAAGGGTTTGTTGAACCAAACCTGACAGCAGCACTTTATAACCAAGGCATTGCAGAAGTTTGTGAAGCTACTCAATGAGCCATAAGAATTTCATGATCACATCCTGCATGAACTTTACATGTATGTGGCACCATATGTTAGGAAGCACATCATGGGTGGTTGTAAGTGCACTCAATATTGTGTGGCTCTCCACAAAAACTCTGATACATCAAGTGCGATCTCAGACCACAATTAAACATTTCATCATGCCGGTGATGAGAATATCATTGGGTAGGATCAAGTCCATCTTATTTAGGACCTCAAATAAAAGCACAGGCTGCTTTCCAGAGGTCCTGGCTCATTCATATGTATCATTTTTTTTACTTTGTAACTTGATTGTGTTATTTTGCCAAATAAATTGAAATTGTGGTATAGATATATATTTTTAGCATCTCTCGTGCAATGAGCAAATAGCTACTTAACAAAGATCCCTTGAACAGTGGATCCGTTCCTTTGTTTACATTCCCAATATCAGTTGAACCACTATTGATAAAGACCTGCCTTTGTAAAAGATATCCATTTTGAAAATCTTGGTGAGGCCAAAAAAATGTCTCTGCCAGGAATCAAACCAGGGCCCCCAGCTTCGACAAGACCACAGAGACAGGTTAGTGGCTAGGACGAACCCAATCAGACTGACCGTTAGATAAACCGATATTAAAATAACATAAATGCACTCAACATTTTGCAGGGTGCAGGACATGGAATGTAGGGCAAAATTTCCATTAAATATGAAAGGACTTTTACCTTTTCACAATGATAATCAGTTTGTGTAAGATTTTGATATTCAGAAAATAATACCATATACAGTCGGCTAATGCTTGATGACCATCAAGAAAGATGTTGCTTTGGAACAGAAGATGGACAAAAAAGGTAGATTTATCGACTGGCAATTTTGTTCCAACAAATGATAATAAACTTGCTATGGAGACCCTGGTCTTTATGGTGGTTATATTGACCAATCGTTGGACATTCCATATTGCATACTTCTTGTAAATCACATACCTGGAACAATGCAAGCAAAGAGATGATCATCAATCAGCTGATTTGCTCTCTTGATGAAGTTAGAATGGAAGTACATGGTATAGTGTGTGATGGGTGATATACATATCAGTCAACAGCATCACCATTGTGATGCATCAGAAGCAGATTCACTGACTCCCTATTTAAGTCACCTGCTGCTTACCAAAGAGAATTTGCACTTTTTCTTCTATGCATGTCGTCTCGTGAATTTAGAGAGAAATTGCTTAGCAACAATGGGCACAATCTACCGAGATGATTAGGCAATATCTTGATTCTTGGTCATACATCAAAGCATTTCATGAGGTACAACAAAATCTTTACATCAAACTGAAGGCAAAGGATGTTCAGTGGGAAAAACACAAAATGAATGTCAAAGTGGCAGCCCAGGATTTGAGCTCGTCAGTAGCTGATGCAATACACTTTCCTTTGAAAAGGCAAACATTCATGTACATGCAACAATTTCCTTGAAGCCAAAAGACAACAGATTTCATCTGAAACGTTGATAAGCTACATGTACATGTATACGACTTCATGAAATCCAAGTCATGTAAGGCAAAAAGGCTAAAAGATATCCAATCCAACTTTTAGAAGGAATTAGCTGATGGAGACCAAATCCTACCTAACGGAGTTGAGAGATAAATCAGGAAACCCTCTCACAAAGAGTCAATGGAAACTGCCTGGTTGGCCTTCATGACCATCATTGAGTCTGTTGTAAAAATATGCCAGAATCTTTTCTTTTGTCTGCTTTGACAGACCCATTTGCATATATGTCTGTTTACATAAGACCATCTTAAAATGTTTTTCTGGCGCGTTTGATGAAGTGGTGGATGGAACATCCCTAATGTATTGCAGTTAAGTAGGCAATTCTTCAAAATAACCACGGAAGAGGGTTTGTTGAACCAAACCTGACAGCAGCACTTTATAACCAAGGCATTGCAGAAGTTTGTGAAGCTACTCAATGAGCCATAAGAATTTCATGATCACATCCTTCATGAACTTTACATGTATGTGGCAGGATATGTTAGGAAGCACACCATGGGTGGTTGTAAGTGCACTCAATATCGTGTGGCTCTCCACAAAAACTCAGATACATCTAGTACGATCTCAGACCACACTTACACATTTCATCATGCCGGTGATGAGAATATCATTGGGTAGGATCAAGTCCATCTTGTTTATGGCCTCAAATAAAAGCACAGGCTGCTTTCCAGAGGTCCTGGCTCATTTATATGTATCTGTTTTTTTACTTCGTAACTTCATTGTGTTATTTTGCCAAATAAATTGAAATTGTGGTATAGATATTTTCAGCATCTCTAGTGCAATGAGCAAATGGCTACTTAACAAAGATCCCTTGACCAGAGGATCCATTCCTCTGTTTACATTTCCAATATCAGTTGAACCACTATTGATAAAGACCTGCTTTTGTAAAAGATATCCATTTTGAAAATCTTGGTGAGGCCCAAAAAATATCTCTGCCAGGAATCAAACAAGGCCCCCCAGCTTCGACAAGTCTACAGAGACAGGTTAGTGGCTAGGACGAACCCAATCTGACTGACCGTTAGATAAACATAAATGCACTCAACATTTTGCAGGATACAGGACATGGCATGTAGGGCAAATTTTCATAAAAAGTGAAAGAATTTTTACCTTTTCACAATTAGAATCTCAGTTTGTGAAAGATTCTGATATTCAGAAAATAATACTATATAAAGTATGGTAATGCTTGATGGCCAAGAAAGAAGTTGCTTTTGAACAGAAGACGGGCAAAAGGTAGATTTATCGACTGGCAATATTCTTCCAACAAATGATAATACGCTTGCTATGGAGACCCTGGTCTTTATGGTGGTTATATTGACCAATTGTTGGACATTCCATATTGCATACTTGTAGATCACATACCTGGAACAATGCAACCAAAGAGATCATCAATCAGCTGATTTGCTCTCTTGATGAAGTGGGAATGGAAGTACATGGTATAGTGTTTGATGGGTGATATGCATATCAGTCAACAGCAGCATCATTGTGATGCATCATCTACAATGTAAGCAGAATAACTGACTCCCTATTTAAGTCACCTGCTGCTTCCCAAAGAGAATTTGCACTTTTTCTTTATGCATGTCGTCTCGTGAAGTTAAAGAGAAATTGCTTGGCAACAATTGGCACAATCTACCAAGATGATAGGCAATATCATACATCAAAGAATTTCATGAGGTACAACAAAATCTTTACATTATACTGAAGGCCAAGGATGTTCAGTGGGAAAAACACAAAATGAATGTTAAAGTGGCAGCCAAGGATTTGACCTTCTCAGTAGCCGATGCAATACACTTTTCTTTGAGAAGGTAAACACTCATGTACATGCAACAATTTCCTTGAAGCAAGAAGACAACAGATTTCATCTGAAACGTTGATAAGCTACACGTATATGACTTCATGAACTCCAAGTCATGTAAGGCAAAAAGGCTAAAAGATATCCAATCCAACTTTTAGAAGGAATTAGCTGATGGAGACCAAATCCAACCAAACAGAATTGAGAGACAAATCAGGAAACCCTCTCACAAAGAGTCGATGGAAACTGCCTGGTTGGCCTTCATGACTACCATTGAATCTGTTGTACAAATATGTCAGAATCTTTTCTTTTGTCTGCTTTGACAGATCCATTTTGCATATATGTCTGTTTACATAAGACCATCTTAAAAATGTTTTTCTGTCGCGTTTGATAAAGTGGTGGATGGACCAACCCTAATGTATTGCTGTTTATGTAGGCAATTCTACAAAATAACCATGGAAGAGGGTTTGTTCAACCAAACCTGACAGCAGCACTTTATAACCAAGGCATTGCAGAAGTTTGTGAAGCTACTCAATGAGCCATAAGAATTTCATGATCACATCCTGCATTAACTTTACATGTATGTGGCAGGATATGTTAGGAAGCACACCATGGGTGATTGTAAGTGCACTAAATATCGTGTGGCTCTCCACAAAAACTCAGATACATCTAGTGCGATCTCAGACCACATTTACACATTTCTTCATGCCAGTGATGAGAATATCATTGGGTAGGATCAAGTCCTTCTTGTTTAGGGCCTCAAATAAAAGCACAGGCTGCTTTCCAGAGGTCCTGGCTCATTCATATGTATCCGGTTTTTTACTTTGTAACTTGTATTATTTTGCCAAATAAATTGAAATTGTGGTATAGATATTTTCAGCATCTCTCGTGCAATGAGCAAATGGCTACTTAACAAAGATCCCTTGAACAGTGGATTCATTCCTTTGTTTACATTTCCAATATCAGTTGAACCACTAATAATAAAGACCTACTTTTGTAAAAGATATCCATTTTGAAAATCTTGGTAAGGCCAAAAAAATGTCTCTGCCAGGAATCAAACCAGGGCCCCCAGCCTCGACAAGAGAACAGAGACGGGTTAGTGGCTAGGACGAACCCAATCTGACTGACCATTAGATAAACATAAATGCACTCAACATTTTGCAGGGTGCAGGACATGGCATGTAGGGCAAAATTTCCATTAAAAGTGAAAGGAATTTTACCTTTTCACAATGAAAATCTGTTTGTGTATAAAGACTTTGATATTCAGAAAGTAATATCTTATACATTATGCTAATGCTTGATGGCCATCAAGAAAGAAGTTGCTTATGAACAGAAGATGGGCAAATAAGGTAGATACATTTAGTATTTATCTATTTTATTCTAAGTATACCTGTATTAGACTTAATTACCTCTTTTGTAAAGCACATAGAGATTCTGTCGAATATTACGCGCTATATAAGCATCTATTATTATTTATCGACTGGCAATTTTCTTCCAACAAACGATAATAAACTTGCTATGGAGACCCTGGTCTTTATGGTGGTTATATTGACCAATCGTTGGACATTCCATATTGCATACTTCTTGTAAATCACATACCTGGGGCCCGTTGCATAAAACTTTTTACCTGAGAAAACTCAGGTAGTTTTTACCAGAGTTTTTGCCCTGTGTTAAAGTCAATGGCAGAAATCAGACTAACCTTAGTTTTCAGTTTTTACCAGAGTTTTCTCAGGTAAAAAGTTTTATGCAACGGGCCCCAGTAACAATGCAAGCAAAGAGATCATCAATCAGCTGATTTGCTCTCTCGATGAAGCAGGAATGGAAGTACATGGTATAGTGTGTGATGGGTGATATGCATATCAGTCAACAGCATCACCATTGTGATGCATCATCAAAGCAGAATCACTGACTCTTTATTTAAGTCACCTACTGCTTCCCATTTAAGAGAATTTGCACTTTTTCTTCTATGCATGTCATCTTGTGAAGTTAAAGAGAAATTGCTTAGCAACAATGGACACAATCTACCAAGATGATAAGCAATATCTTGGGCAAACATCAGAGAATTTCATGAGGTACAACAAAATCTTTACATCAAACTGAAGGCAAAGGATGTTCAGTGGAAAAAACACAAAATGAATGTCAAAGTGGCAGCCCAGGATTTGAGCTAGTCAGTAGCTGATAAAATAGACTTTACTTTGAGAAGGCAAACATACATATACATGCAACAATTTCCTTGAAGCCAAAAGACAACAGATTTCATCTGAAACGTTGATAAGCTACACATATACGACTTCATGAACTCCAAGTCATGTAAAGGCAAAAAGGCTAAAAGATACCCGTGAATCTATCCAATCCAACTTTTAGAAGGAATTAGCCGATGGAGACCAAATCCTACCTAACAGATTTGAGAGATAAATCAGGAAACTCTCTCACAAAGAGTCAATGGAAACTGCCTGGTTGGCCTTCATGACCACCACTGAGTCTGTTGTACAAATATGTCAGAATCTTTTCTTTTGTCTACTTTGACAGATCCATTTGCATGTATGTCTGTTTATGTAAGACCATCTTTAAATATTTTTCTGTCGCGTTTGATGAAGCGGTGGATGAAACAACAACCCTAATGTATTGCAGTTTAAGTAGGCAATTCTTCAAAATAACAATGAAAGGGTTTGTTGAACCAAACCTGACAGCAGCACTCTATAACCAAGGCATTGCAGAAGTTTGTGAAGCTACTCAATGAGCCATAAGAATTTCAAGATCACATCCTGCATTAACTTTACATGTATGTGGCAGGATATCTTAGGAAGCACATCATGGGTGATTGTAAGTGCACTCGATATTGTGTGGCTCTCCACAAAAACTCAGATACACCTAGAACGATCTCAGACCACATTTACATTTACATCATGCTGGTGATGAGAATATTATATTGGTAGGATCAAGTCCTTTTTGTTTAGGGCCTCAAATATAAGCATAGGCTGCTTTCCAGAGATCCTAGCTCATTCATTATATATTGTTTTTTACTTTGTAACTTGATTGTGTTATTTTGCCAAATAAATTGAAATTGTGGTATAGATATTTTCAGCATCTCTCGTGCAATGAGCAGATGGCTACTTTACAAAGATCCCTTGAACAGTGGATCCATTCCTTTGTTTACATTCCCAATATCAGTCGAACCACTATTGATAAAGACCTGCTTTTGTAAAAGATATCCATTTTGAAAATCTTGGTGAGGCCAAAAAATGTCTCTGCCAGGAATCAAACCAGGGCCCCCAGCTTCGACAAGACAACAGAGACAGGTTAGTGGCTAGGACGAACCCAATTTGACTGACCGTTAGATAAACCAATATTAGATAAACATGTAGGGCAAAATTTCCATTAAAAGTGAAAGGATTATTACCTTTTCACAATGAAAATCTCAGTTTCTGTAAGATTTTGATATTCAGAAAATAATATCATATACAGTTGGCTAATGCTTGATGGCCATCAAGAAAACAGCTGCTTTTGAACAGAAGACGGGCAAATAAGGTAGATTTATCGACTGGCAATTTCCTTCCAACAAACGATAATAAACTTGCTATGGAGACCCTGGTCTTTATGGTGGTTATATTGACCAATCGTTGGACATTCCATATTGCATACTTCTTGTAAATCACATACCTGGAACAATGCAACCAAAGAGATCATCAATCATCGGATTTGCTCTCTCGATGAAGTGGGGATGGAGGGACATGGTATAGTGTGTGATGGGTGATATGCATATCAGTCAACACCATCATTGTGATGCATCATCTACAATGTAAGCAGAATAACTGACTCCCTATTTAAGTCACCTGCTGCTTCCCAAAGAGAATTTCCACTTTTACTTCTATGCATGTCATCTCGTGAAGTTAGAGAGAAATTGCTTGGCAACAATGGGCACAATCTACCAAGATGATAGGCAATATCTTGGTCATACATCAAAGAATTTCACGAGGTACAACAAAATCTTTACATCAAACTGAAGGCAAAGGATGTTCAGTGGGAAAAACACAAAATGAATGCTAAAGTGGCAGCCAAGGATTTGAGCTCGTCAGTAGCTGATGCAAAACACTTTTCTTTGAGAAGGCAAACATACATGTACATGCAACAATTTCCTTGAAGACAGAAGACAACAGATTTCATCTGAAACGTTGATAAGCTACATGTATATGACTTCATGAACTCCAAGTCATGTAAAGCAAAAAGGCTGAAAGACATCCAATCCAACTTTTAGAAGGATTTAGCTGATGGAGATCAAATCCTACCTAACAGAGTTGAGAGATAAATCAGGAAACCCTCTCACAAAGAGTCAATGGAAACTGCCTGGTTGGCCTTCATAACCACCATTGAGTCTGTTGTACAAATATGTCAGAATCTTTTCTTTTGTCTACTTTGACAGATCCATTTGCATGTATGTCTGTTTATGTAAGACCATCTTAAAATGTTTTTCTGGCGCGTTTGATGAAGCGGTGGATGAAACAACAACCCTAATGTATTGCAGTTTAAGTAGGCAATTCTACAAAATAACAACGAAAGGGTTTGTTGAACCAAACCTGACAGCAGCACTCTATAACCAAGGCATTGCAGAAGTTTGTGAAGCTACTCAATGAGCCATAAGAATTTCAAGATCACATCCTGCATTAACTTTACATGTATGTGGCAGGATACCTTAGGAAGCACATCATGGGTGATTGTAAGTGCACTCGATATTTTGTGGCTCTCCACAAAAACTCAGATACATCTAGTGCCATCTCGGACCACATTTACACATTTCATCATGCCGGTGATGAGAATATCATTGGGTAGGATCAAGTCTTTCTTGTTTAGGGCCTCAAATATAAGCACAGGCTGCTTTCCAGAGGTCCTGGCTCATTTATATGTATCGTTTTTTTTTACTTTGTAACTTGATTGTGTTATTTTGCCAAATAAATTAAAATTGTGGTATAGATATTTTCAGCATCTGTCGTGCAATAAGCAAATGGCTGCTTAACAAAGATCCCTTGACCAGTGGGTCCATTCCTTTGTTTACATTTCCAATATCAGTCGAACCACTATTGATAAAGACCTGCTTTTGTAAAAGATATATTTCTGTCTTTAGGATTTATATTCAATTTAATTTCTTCAATAAAAGAGTCATTGATAGCTGGAATAAACTCCCAAGAGAAGTCATCAAGTCATCCACACTCCTTAATTTTAAACAAAGACTATCAATATTGGGTTATTAATGGGCTACAAAGCCGCCCAAACCCTGCCACACTGTTATCTATCTCCATGAAGATGGAAGTGTGGTGCTTCAAGGTAATACTAGATAGTGTGATGTATTTTGACTTCAATTATGCAGATAGTGTATTGTATTTGTGCCCGTACAGAGATCCTGACTGTTAGTCATCTTTTACAGTATTTGTACTGCTTTTTCCCCAAACAACTACTACAGATTCCATGGAAAAACTCAGTAACTTTTCTTCCAATTGTAATGTGGTAAATGCGATTGTTACGAAACTTATTTTTACGTGACATCACTGGTTGCATAGAGTTGCGCGCCTTTTGCATCAACCTGCAACGTGTTGTTAGATGCATTGCGATGTCAACATATTTTCTTTTTCAAGCTTGTTTTGTCAGAGAAATAGATTTCCTCTCGAAAGCAGGTGCAACTTATTTTCTTGTGCTGATCACCGACCTTTTATCATCTGAATATTATTTGAATTGTTATGTTGGAAAAAGAAAGTTTTACAACGGCTTACTGGTGAGTAGAAGTAAATGTGCTTTTGAATTGATGAAATAAATATTTTATATGAATGTGAAATTGTGTGATTATTTTATTAATTTCTTTTAACTTACTAATAACTAAAATAATGTGAACTGTGTTTGACGATAATTGTAGTTGCGAATGAGAGAGCTACATGCACTCAAAATTTTGCAGGGTGCAGGACATGGCATGTAGGGCAAAATTTTCATAAAAAGTGAAAGAATCTTTACCTTTTCACAATGAAAATCTCAGTTTGTGTAAGATTTTGATATTAAGAAAATAATACCATATACAGTATGCTAATGCTTGATGGCCATCAAGAAAGAATCTGCTTTTGAACAGAAGACGGGCAAATAAGGTAGATTTATCAACTGGCAATTTTCTTCCATCGATAATAAACTTGCTATGGAGACTGGTCTTTATGGTGGTTATATTGACCAATCGTTGGACATTCCATATTGCATACTTCTTGTAGATCACATACCTTGAACAATGCAAGCAAAGAGATCATCAATCAGCTGATTTGCTCTCTCGATGAAGTGGGAACGGAAGTACATGGTATAGTGTGTGATGGGTGATATGCATATCAATCAACAGCATCATCATTGTGATGCATCATCTACAATGTAAGCAGAATAACTGACTCCCTATTTAAGTCACCTGCTGCTTCCCAAAGAGAATTTCCACTTTTTCTTTTATGCATGTCGTCTCGTGAAGTTAAAGAGAAATTGCTTGGCAACAATTGGCACAATCTACCAAGATGATAGGCAATATCATACATCAAAGAATTTCATGAGGTACAACAAAATCTATACATTATACTGAAGGCAAATGATGTTCAGTGGGAAAAACACAAAATGAATGCTAAAGTGGCAGCCCAGGATTTGAGCTCGTCAGTAGCTGATGCAATACACTTTTCTTTGAGAAGGCAAACATACATGTACATGCAACAATTTCCTTGAAGCCAAAAGACAACAGATTTCATCTGAAACGTTGATAAGCTACATGTATACGACTTCATGAACTCCAAGTCATGTAAGGCAAAAAGGCTAAAAGATACCCATGAATCTATCCATTCCAACTTTTAGAAGGAATTAGCCGGTGGAGACCAAATCCTACCTAACAGAGTTGAGAGATAAATCAGGAAACCCTCTCACAAAGACCACCATTGAGTCTGTTGTACAAATATGTCAGAATCTTTTGTCTGCTTTGACAGATCCATTTGCATATATGTCTGTTTACGTGAGACCATCTTAAAATGGTTTTCTGTCGTGTTTGATGAAGCGGTGGATGGAACAACAACCCTAATGTATTGCAGTTTAAGTAGGCAATTCTTCCAAATAACCACGGAAGAGAGTTTGCTGTACAAAACCTGACTGCAGCACTTTATAACCAAGGCATAGAAGAAGTTTGTGAAGCTACTCAATGTGCCATAAGAATTTCATGATCACATCCTACATTAACTTTACATGTATGTGGCAGGATATGTTAGGAAGCACATCGTGGGTGATTGTAAGCGCATTCAATATTGTGTCGTTCTCCACAAAAACTCACGATACATCTAGTGCGATCTCAGACCACATTTCATCATGCCGGTGATGAGAATATCATTGGGTAGGATCAAGTCCTTCTTGTTTAGGGCCTCATATAAAAGCACAGGCTGCTTTCCAGAGGTCCTGGCTCATTTATATGTATCCGTTTTTTTACTTTGTAACTTGATTGTGTTAATTTGCCAAATAAATTGAAATTGTGGTATAGATATTTTCAGCATCTCTCGTGCAATAAGCAAATGGCTATCTCACAAAGATCCCTTGATCAGTTGATCCATTCCTTTGTTTACATTCCCAATATCAGTTGAACCACTAGTGATAAAGACCTGCTTTTGTAAAAGATATCCATTTTGAAAATCTTGGTGAGACTCAAAAAAATGTCTCTGCCAGGAATCAAACCAGGCCCCCCAGCTTCGACTAGACCACAGAGACAGATTAGTGGCTAGGACGAACCCAATTTGACTGACCGTTAGATAAACCAACATTAGATAAACATGTAGGGCAAAATTTCCATTAAAAGTGAAAGAACTTTTACCTTTTCACAATGAAAATCTCAGTTTCTGTAAGATTTTGATATTCAGAAAATAGATGATAGGCAATATGTTGGTCATACATCAAATAATTTCATGAGGTACAACAAAATCTTTACATCAGACTGAAGGCAAAGGATGTTCAGTGGAAAAAACACAAAATGAATGTTGAGGTGGCAGCCCAGGATTTGAGCTCACCAGTAGCTGATGCAATACACTCTTCTTTAAGAAGGCAAACATACGTGTACATGCAACAATTTCCTGGAAGCCAAAGACAACAGATTTCATCTGAAACGTTGAGAAGCTACATGTATACAACTTCATGAACTGTAAGTCATGTAAGGCAAAAAGGCTAAAAGATATCCAATCTAACTTTTAGAAGGAATTAGCTGATGGAGACCAAATCCTACCTAACAGAGTTAAGAGATAAATCAGGAAACCCTCTCACAAAGAGTCAATGGAAACTGCCTGGTTGGCCTTCATGACCACCATTGAGTCTGTTGTACAAATATGCCAGAATCTTTTCTTTTGTCTGCTTTGACAGATCCATTTGCATATATGCCTGTTTACGTAAGACCATCTTAAAATGTTTTTGTCACATTTGATGAAGCGGTGGATGGAACAACAACCCTAGTATTGCATTGCAGTTTAAGTAGGCAATTCTTCAAAATAACCACGAAAGAGAATTTGTTGTACCAAACCTGACAGCAGCACTTCATAACCAAGGCATTGCAGAAGTTTGTGAAGCTACTCAATGAGCCATAAGAATTTCATGATCACATCCTGCATTAACTTTACATGTATGTGGCAGGATGTGTTAGGAAGCACATCATTTTGTAAGTGCACTATTTTGCCAAATAAATTGAAATTGTGGTATAGATATTTTCAGCATCTCTCGTGCAATGAGCAAATGGCGACTTAACAAAGATCCGTTGACCAGTGGATCCATTCCTTTGTTTACATTCCCAATAACAGTTGAACCACTAGTGATAAAGACCTGCTTTTGTCAAAGATATATTTCTGTCTTTAGGATTTATATTCAATTTAAATTCTTCAATAAAAGAGTCATTGACAGCTGGAATAAACTCCCAGGAGAAGCCATCAAGTCATCCACACTCCTCACCTTTAAACAAAGACTATCAAAATTGGGTTATTAATGGACTACAAAGCCCCCAAACCCTGCCACACTATTATCTATCTCCATGAAGATGGAAGTGTGGTGCTTCAAGGTAATAAATAGTGTGATGTATTTTGACTTCAATTATGCAGATAGTGTATTGTATTTGTACCCGTACAGAGATCCTGACTGTTAGTCATCTTTTACAGTATTTGTACTGCTTTCCCCCCCAAAAAAATACTACAGGACAGGTTTCATGGAACAACTCAGTAACTTTTCTTCCAATTGTAATATTACAAATAGTGCTTATTTTCTCTTGATTTTTGGCACAGATGGTTTCGAAGTTCATTGCATGCCTTTACATTGAATTCTTTGTTTGTAATTAAAAAAATTTGTGTGCTACTTTATTTTACTTTCCACCGATAGCATGAAGGCTACACTTGTTCACTGCAACCACCCTACCTATTTAATTTAAAAATTTAACAAAATTAAAAATATCACTTTTGTAACCCAAAAAACTTTCCATATGGTTGTGATTTATTTTTCATTAGTAACTTGGGGATAATTTTTTTTCATTCACAAAAGCGCTCAAAAACTAATTTTGAGCATTTTTTGTCTCGGCCTCTAATTGTGTAAAGTAAAATTGCAAGAAAATTGTCATTTAACAATCTCTATTTTTAATTCATATGAAATATTAAAAGAACTCAATTTACTTCAGAGCCAAGTTATATGATGAATACAGTAGTTGTAGTGGAAACTGACTGTAAAACAAAATCAAGCATTTGCTGATCCCCAAAAAGGCAAGAACAAGATAAAATAATCCAAACATTGCCAACCATATTTCCCCCACACAGAGATTCCTAACAACAGAGAACAAGGCCTATCGCAACTTTGTTTATTAAATGAGTGGAAGGCTAGGGCCTCTCAAAAGACTCGAATATGTACCAAGTCACCACTCTAGGCGACACCCCAATACTTACCCGTGCTAATAAACTGGGACTCCACTCACGCGCATTTGGGCCGCCCTAGCTTAGAACTAAGCTTTGTTTTACTAAAAAATAAATCTTGTAATGATTCAATAAATGTTACTTAATAAATTAGTACTGTTAAATCGGTACTCACCGGTTCTTTTCTTGAATTTTCTGGCAATTTCCCACGCTTCTGGCTTCAATTCTGCGGCTGTTCCTGTCGCGGTAGACAGCTACATATGCAACTTTATTTATAAATAGAGCGCCCCTTACGATAGTTGTTAAGAACGCGGCCAAATTGTTAGGTTTTTTGCACTGTGTCCAAGGCGTTTTTATTTTGTTTGATTTTTATTTTTTAATAAATATTTTGTTGAATAGCGATTTTTACGTCAAATATTAAATTCATCTCACAAAATATTTTTAATTGTAGAAATATATATAATATCATGCAATTATTTATTCTATATATATTTTATAATAAAATTTATAATTGTTGCGGTCTTTAAAAAAGGATAGTCGATCGATCAGGTGATGACTACTCGTATCACGTGATCTGAAAATCAGCTTCGTACCGCTTTGATCGCACTCGACGGGACCGGACTGACTGCCAAGAAAAGATCGAAAAAGGACTCAAATGTAAGTTTCCCTTTATTTTATAACATTTAGAATATGAGTAGGATTATAGTTAATGGGTAATTTTTTAATAAATGCTAAACAAATGAGGACAAAGGCTCAAAGCTTGCATTTTTCGAGTAATAATCACTAATATCATAAAAATACTTGGGTGCAGGACTTCTAACCTGTTTTTAACGCATTGTCGCCTATGAGGTCCATACATGTTAATGTTTGGACCTCATTGGTACTAGGAGTGCAAGTCAGTACTAATCAAAATCAGTTTTTGAACATTCTGGTATGTCACTTTTAACAAAAACTAAAACTTAAGACTTCATTCCATTCACTGATAATCTGTTTTTCATTATAGAAATATTGGGGATTATATTTGTTTTAATTTACTAGACTATAATGTTTGGTGAATTAAAAAAAATATAATCCCCATTCCCCAATGAAGCTTGCAAGTTGCAGTCATTGCAGACACCAATCAATCATTGACATTGTCACAAATTGCCCAATTTGTCTTCTTTGACTTTGTACTTCCTAAGCTAGGTGATATCTTAAAGATGATCTTTTGTTCTGAAGTGTATTGTAACTTAGGAATAGAATCAACAAAGACTGAACATATTGCTACCCATGATAAACCATATCCAAATTCAAACAAATTATTCATGATCATGCACATTCATTATTGTAAAATTTGACATGACAAACATAACACAATTATGAATACGTGGGGCACTCGTTTGATCACGAGAAAAATATGAAGTCGGAATTTCTACTTTCACAAATGATTACGTATTCTAAAGAAAATCGAAGACGTCATGTTTATACCTAATATACTTACATACTTACTTGGTATATGACTTAAATATCTGGTTATTTTTCTACTCACAATCTCACGATTTTAAAATCCCTTCTTACTTGCATGACATACCTCGATGACTCTCAATTAGCCTTTGTTCAAGAATGAGATATATTTCTTCCAGATCTATATAGACGACAGCTACATATCAATATGCTAGATTTGTGAGTTGATTACCGAAGACGGTGACATCGACTCGCGACTTGTCAAGATGACAAGATAAATGATCGACGAGTCGAGGATGAACATGCTTGCAGGCACGTCGAATACATACATAGGCGGATCCAGGGGGGCGGCCGGGGGCCGGGGGCCACTTACATTGACGAGTGGATACCGTGCGCGACCAAAAAAAACACGTAAAAAGGATGTCTTTTTCAAGATAGGGCACGTTACGTACGTAACGTGATAAGGGTGTCAAAAACACAAAAATATTGAAAAAAGGGTATCTATTTCGCTTTGAAAAATATACGTGTTTAGGGTCAAATATGCGGGGATGATAAAACAAAATCAAAATGTTTTATAAAGGATGTCCTTTTTGCCCCAACACTACGTGTTTAGAGTCCGATTTGCGCGAGGTGTGGACTGGGGCCGCCGGTACTAAACCAAAATAATAAAAAACGGCAAGACAAGAGTTTGAGGGACAAGAGTTTGAGGGACTTACTCGTTCACTCCAGAATGAAACCACTTGCAGTCAATCAATCCCAGCGGCAAGGAACAACATCTTGCAGGAGACGTAGGTGCAACACGTGCCGTTTTGTTTCTGATTGCACTTTGCTGAAGGGGCCGAATGGCACGTGGGAAATAAGGGAAGATTTTACCTGTACCACCACCAACCTGATTTATGCCATCGTCTGCTCTCGCTGTGACTTGATCTATATCGGGGAAACCAAGCGTAGGATGGCCGACAGAGCTACTGAACACCTAAGGTCCGTTAGACTCAACACTCAAGGTCTTCCTGTGGCCCGTCACTTCAATTTGCCTGGGCACACCATAGATGATATGAAGATCTTCGGAATTCTATCTTGCAAAGGAAGTGATGAGGACAGAAAGCTTTTGGAAGAGAAGATTATCCATCGCCTTGGATGTCTCCAACCCAATGGACTCAATGTTTCTTTCCACTCATTTCGTCTGACGTAGATATTTCTTTTCTTCTTCTTTTTCTTTCTTTTTATTATTATTATTATTATTATTATTTTTTTTTCTTTTACCCACTCTTCCTTTCTTTCCTTTTCTTTTTCCTTCTCTTTTTTCTTTCTTTCTCCCCTATCTCCCTCCTTCTCACCCGCTCTTTCTTTCTTTCTTTCTTTCTCTCTCAATGTTTCTTTCCACTCATTTCGTTTGACGTGGATATTTGTTTTCTTCTTTTTTTTATTTTTATTTTACCTTCTCTTCCTTGTCTTTCTTTCCTGTTCTCTTTCCTTTTCTTTTTTCTTCTCTTTTTTTCTTTCTTCCTTATCTCCCTCCTTCTCACCCACTCTCTCTTCTTCTTTCTCTCACGCGCTCTCTATCTACTCCTCCTACTGTCTTCTTTCGTTTCCCCTTTATGACGTATCCTTTTCGTCATCCTTTGTGCGCTTTTGCTCACTGCTTGGATACCGCGCATTTTTATGATGCATTATTTTGACGCAATCTAATAAATTTGTCATAACTTGACAAAGCCCTATGGGCGAAAATTCGTTAAAATATTACTGTCCACGGAGTTTTTATACTTTTCTTTGTTTGAACCTATATATATATATATATATATATCCCTGAATCCCTGAATCCCTGCACCCCAACCCGATTCCCCTTATACCCCCAACTCCCTCTCACCCACCCCCTCTACCCCACCCCCTCTCTCTCTTCATCTATCTCTCCCCACACACACTCGCAGTAAAAGCCCAAAAATTCTCCAGTTTTTACATTCTATTATCATTGAATCATCCAGGCTAATCAAATTGGGAGAAATTACCGGGGAAAATTAGCACCCTTAGTATATGAGTCAGCCCATCCGGCGACTAGCCCACCCTCCAGCCTCCTGGGCTTTATCCACTCCGTTTTCAATTGAAACAAGTGGCACAGCTAGCTAGCCCCCCCCCCCCCCCTCATCACCATCCGCATATCATGTTCATATACTTGAAAGTCGATGCAAGTATAAATCATATAAAAATGTCGATGCGAGCATTAAAATTACGCCCTTCAAACTCCCAAAGCCGGTAGTGGACCGCAGAACGGTTTTGAAAGTGAGGAGGGGGCGGGGCGGCTGGCTATGCAAAAAAAAGAAGAAAATCAGATGGTCGTTATTACTTTTACTACTCATTCCTTGAAAAGTGCAGGGGCTGCAACTCCCAGTTCCTCACCCCCTTGGATAGTACCTCAATGTTCGAATCATTGACTTGGGGAGGGGTTGAATTATTGTATTGTATTTTTTTTATGTTTGCCCGTAACTATGGTAGGCCCAACCATTGACAAAAATGTCCCCTCCCCCACTCGATATGCCCTTACACTTATAGGCCTAGATGCTGAGCATCATCCTCATTTTCTGCCTAGATAGGCACCTGTTGATGGAGGTCATTCTCCTTTTGGCAGGAGGTCCTGGGCTTCCTGTTTGTTTCCTGCGCGTGTAATCAGCTGTTTGAATCATCATATTAGTTAGTACCGGTCTAGCGGTAGGGCTGTTGACAGTGTGGCTTGGATATACCTCTGTCACACCTTAATAGGGACTCGAGAGTCATAGAAAGAGCGATAAAAACGAACCATATATCCAAACTTCTTGATGAATTATGCTCCAAATCAGGGGCGGCGGAACCAGGGGGCTGGCGGCACTTGCCCCCCCCCCCCCCTCCCCAAAAAATCGTAGTAGGAAAAAATCCCTTTTTTTAAATAACATGTTCCCTTTTCGAAATGAAATACCCTTTTTGAAGTTAAACATAATACATTTTAGGTTAGAAAATCGGAAATTTTAGCTCGCGCTTCGCGCTCGCATCAGTTATTGTTTAGTAAGGTACTCGCAGCCTGTTCATGGTAACAAAAATGCTTATATAGAATGTTCAGTTGTCGGGTTGGAATATCACAATTTCGGGGCTCGTGTTTCGTGCTCGCATAAATTATTGTTTTGTAAAGTACTCTGTTTCTGGTTATAAAAATGCTTGGAATGTCTAGTTTTCAGGTTGGAATGTCACAAATTTTCAGCTCGCGCTTCGCGCTTGCATTATTCGATTGATGAGATATGTATCCTATTCATGAGTCACTAAATGCAGTCTTTAACAGGTTCCTTTTCTGGTCGGTATATAAAAAACATTCAGCTCGCGTTAATTATTTAGTTAGATTTTCATGATTACAAAAACTGTTTGGAATTTTTAATTTTCATGTCTTATTGAAATATCCCAAAGTTTGAGCTCGCGGTTCGCGCTCGCAACATCTTGTGAGAATACCCTTTTAACAGTTATTAGCGCCATTATTGACCAAAAAGCGAGTTTTACATCTTCAGATTTGTAAATTTTTGAAAAAGCGCTCGCTCGCTACACTCTCTTGCGGAAAGAATAAAGCCACAATATACGATATCTTATCAACCAGAAATCACTTTTAAAACGCTTTCCTCAACTTATTTAGTACAAAACACACATCTGACTCACACAGATGATAATTTCATGGTGAAAATATCCGTTGCACCAAAATGGCCATTTTGACAAATTTAAAGGTGCCCATTTTGGCTTTGCCCCCAAGACCCCAAACGAAACGCCCCTGCTCCAAATCACAATATTACGATCCTGGCCAAGCTTTGAAAATTAATATTTATTTATTTAGAAAATTCCTTTTCCCCTATACTCCCTTATACCATTTCAGCCAAACTTTTGATCTTAAAACATATATTATTATGTTCGTTAATAATGTTAATTTGCATTTATCATTCTACTGGAATATTTAATCCGGGGATTTCATGAGCCTATGATGTTAACACCTCTATCAATTCGATGTTCAAGTTAAAGATAAAGTTACCACAATTTAATTCCAGCGATATCCCTCAAAGTGAAAATCTATATAAACTAAAAAATAACAAAATTATATCCAAACTTCGTACCAATATTGAAAAATGATATTTTTGAAAAATGGAGAAAAAAATATTCGATTGCGATTTGAACCCCCTACCGCCCCCTACTCACCTTAGTATGTTCTTAACGATTAAACATTCTTACCTATACCCCCACTTCAACGAAAGACATGAAAGAGAGGAAAAATCCTGCGTACTGCAAATGAGAAGAGAGAAACGGGAATAAGATGGAGGGAAATGGGGCAAGTGGAAGGGAGAGAGGGGGAGGGGCGGGAGCAAGACAAGCAAGGAAGAAAACGCAAAGTCATGTTGAACTCATCTCCTCCTTGCATCCGTAACCATGCAGTCATCTTTTCTCTGAACTCATGCAAGAACTCAGTTCGTCGAATTATAACAAATGACGCATGAAACAAGTGGATGACAACACTGATCTTTCTCCTAAGTAGAAAAGGATGTGCTAATCGGGAAGGGGTTTCATTCGAGTGCCTGGATGTTAGAGCAGGTTGATGCATGCACTGCAGTGACTTGGCATTCAGCAAACTGGATTGCTTCAAAATAACGATTCGGTACATTATTTCTAGAGGATAACAACTTGGTAAGTCTGCAAATTTTCATTTTCTTAAATGACTTGCTTGCAATAATTTTGCTTTTACCCAGACCAAAGTAATACAGGTCAATATTTGAGTGTGATTAAATACTTGACATTTTCATGAAATCTTCATGAAGCATTGGATTGAGTAAATTTGAGAAGGCGATGATATTTTTGTTTTTAGTCTCCCGTCCGCAAAATGTTTACAGTTCGGGGTGGGGGAGTGCGTATATTACGGCAAACATATTCCACAGTATTTTAAAATGGAAAATACTATTTTCATGTATGTATGTATTCATTTTTTCTGTATAAATTTACAAATTCATATAACAGTTTATTTTGTATTAAAAGAAAATTCGTCAAGGCTGTAATTGAAAACTTTAATTGAAAATCTTGCAACTTTTTCGATCAGTATAAACCATTATTTTACCATTGTATTATGTTTCAGTCCTTCAAAATATTCACTATATGTGCCGATTTTTTTAGGTATAGACTATTCATAGGCTATAGGCTGATGTAGGTATAGGCTAATTTAGGTATTTAGGCATTATTTAGGTATTAAAGATAATTTAAGTATTTACTATTTAGGCTATAGGTAATTTAGGTATAGGCTATATAGGCTAATGTAGGCCTAACGTTTTTTTCTCATAAAATACTCGTTTTAAGTTCAAATTATTCATGTCAATATTTTATTTGGTATATTTTATATTGGTATCATGTATTTTGTAGGCCTAGCCAGCATGCCCGCCATTTTGGACATTGATTTTTGAAAAACACCAAAATATTTTCTTCGAAGTTGAACTTTTCTTATCGCCATTGCCATCTGTAAAACCCCATACGTCATGCACGGAAATTTGAATTATGCTCCGACTCTCTCGAAAATCTCTATTTCCCCTCTCACAAGAGGAGTTATGGCATAAATTGTAGCTCATAACCATATATAAGCTGCCGAATATTCTATCGTTCTATATCGGTTAAACCTCTACCCTTGAAGCAGCTTTTAAAGTAGCTTTTATATGTTGGCATCTTCTTTCAATGTAAAAAAAAACAAAAACACGATTATCAGCTGGGCTCAAATGAGATTATCATAATTACACTTTCCTTCTCCTTCTCCAGCCCCACCCCTCCCCCCCCCCCCCATCCATCATCTGCATGTGCATTAGCACGGTCCCTGTAGTCTGCAGGCACAGACCCTGATTGGAAATTTGATCAACAAGTGTGCCTCCACGCAAAGACTAGCACATACAAAACTTGCTGTTCCATGCAATACAGGAGCCTTCAGTACACAAGGCATGAGTAGGCTGCACATTCAGACCCTTAACTCGAGTGAAGGGTTTGCCCAGCAGACTGCGGTCCCTGCTGGAAGGAACAGTGTCACACAGTGTAATCACAGTGTGGACTATGTGAAAATATTATTCACACTGTTTAAAATGCTCAAATTCTACAGTGTGAAGATATAAAGTTTTCACACTGTGGACACCTCGACAGTGTAACTGTTTACAGCATGTCCACTTGGTCCACTATATGTGATTATGTGAGGTACATAGTTGAAGTGCTCAAATTTAACAGTGTGAAGGTGCTATGATGTCACATTTTGTTCCACAATGTGAACACACTATGCACCCCCTGTGGGACACTGTGTTCTTTGCAGTTATGGGTATAGATCTATAGGTATAATGACTGATAGAGAGACCTCTTGCTTTTTTTTGTGGCATCCACATGCACCTAGTAAACCCTGCATGACTTATAATAGGCCTTGATGTTATTGCGGATCCCTCCATTTCCTCAGTTTTACTTTTACAAAAATTAATATGATAGATGAAAAAAAAGTATAATGTATGAATCTTATGGTCACGATGGTTTTCATCTTGTTTTACTGTGTAAAAATTTGCTTTGATATAGAGTTGAAATGAAATAAATCTTGAAACCTGACATATTTATTTAGAACTGGATGAAAAGATTGATATATTAATAGATATAGATTGATTAGTGATTTTTTTTTATACACCTTGCTATATTATCCTCTTTTTTTCTTAGCATTATCTTCTGCCCGCTGGGAGAGCAGTTTTCGGAACTAAAGTGGCACCCCAGGGCCTGGGTGAAATATGACAACATAAATTATTATTATTATTATTATTATCATTATTATTATTACTATTATAATAGTAATGATTATTAATAATAGTAAATTATTATTGTTGTTAATCAGTGTTATTATCAAAATTTTCATTTTTATTATTATTATCATCATCATCATTATTATTACTATTATTATTAATATTATTACATTTATTTTTTTATCATTATTATTTTCATCATCATCATCATCATCAAAACTTAGGTGCAAAATAGACGCACTATACATCAAGGTCGAAGTTTGAAAATACCTCGATATCAAGCTGCTACCATTTTTCTCCTGTTTGTTTGAGAAATCTTATCGTTTCGTTAATGTTTATTTCAGAACAACCATGCGTGAGATAGTGCATATCCAAGCTGGTCAGTGCGGCAACCAAATTGGCGCCAAGGTAAGTTCTCGGTCACTCTTTTTAAAAAACCACCCCAAACCCTTTGATATATAGATGGTAAAACGTGTATGAATGAAAATATCACCAGTTCAATATAATTTCTTTAGAATGCGTTTCTCACAATGACAGTCATAGCATTTTGTTATTCTCTTGTTTGGGGTGGAAACTGGGGGTGGAATTGTGTCTAAGGAGTCGTTCTCTACTTTTTCTTATCTAAAAGAGCGCCCTCTAAAAATAGTTCGACCTTTAAATCCTTATATATATATTTCAATTTCTTTGTTAAACTATATTTTGCTTCGAGGATGCTACCTCATACCTCATTATTTCTTCCACTTGAAGACTTTTTAGACCTGTTTTCGTCTCACTTAGTTGGGAATGATAATTCGTGTTTATATAGGCACAGCAATTGGTCATCAGAACTCATTGTCTTTGAGGGTCATTCTCTCCCTATTTGCTATCTGAAAGTCCGCCCTCTACAGTTTCATTCTTCAACCTTCTTTTGAATTCTATGTTTCTTTTTATATGTGAACATTTCGGTTTGAGAAAATATATGAAACTTAGTCCAACTTAATTCAAAATAAGATTTTAACAGACAAAACCAGTCAGAGACGTGGTAACAAATATCAACCAAAATCGATCATTATGATAATTCTGCAATAGGCATATTATTCATCATTTTCTGTTTGAGAAAAATGATGAACATCTGCTCTAATTATCACTAATTTTTAAAGACCTTGAAAAAAATCCTAATTAAAATCATGGCCATTAATATAAGCTGATAAGATACAATTTAAACCATATTGATTTTTGTATAGCTGAAAGACGCTATAAAGCAATGGACAGGGTTTCTCTGCTCAAGATTTTATCTAAAATAATTTTAAAATGATTATTACCTGAAAACAGAATGCTGTTTCTTAATCAAAACATGAAAATAACAAGCAAAAATAGTTTTCAGCTTTGAAAAAAAAGTAATAATTAAAATTGCATTATCAAATGTCAATCATTGACCTGAACATGCTAAAAGAGAGCGTTTGTGTATATGGGGAGGGGGGTGTCAAAAGTCGATCAACTGAATTTTCCAGATCATTGCAGATAGGTGCACTCTAGTTCAATAGCAACCAATAAATCTCCCCCTGATAATCATAAAAGTTTTGGAGTTTGACCCAATTTTATTCAATTGAACTTTGTTCGTTCGTTTCTTTGTGATTACATTATTGTGTAGATTCAAAAGAACCTCTAAAGCTCTATTGATATACAGCTCGACAAGCAAATCAAGTCAAGTGCTGTTTGAACTCAAACATGTCAAAGACTTCGGATTGTATTCTGTCTGAGCATCACATCGTTATGTCGACAATTTTCTTGTAAATGCACTATGTAATTTAGGGATGAAATTTTGATATTTCAATATTTTTAGAGAGCAAATGCAGGCCTTTATACAACGACAGGAATTGCATGTATACAAAATATGGATTTAATATTATATTTATATTTCGTCATTTCCAACAGCAAACTAAGAAATCCACCCCAACAAAAAGTTTATTTGAATAAAAAGGTCAAAATCTAACAAGCATTACACTGAAAATTTCATAAAAAATGAATGAAAAATAAGAAAGTTATGACATTTTAAAGTTTCGCTTGATTTCACAAAACAGTTATATACACATACTGGTCAGTATATTATGCAAATGAGGAGACTGATGGCGTCATCCACTCACTATTTCTTTTGTATTTTATCATCTGAAATCTGAAATATTATAATTTTCTCCTCTCTGTCAAGTGATACAAGGGTTAATTCCTCCTTGATCATGTGGAATTAGTATTGTTTAATACTATATGGTTCAGTCAAGTTGGTCCTTATTGTCAAATTTGTGAAAAGTGAAATATTGTATAATTCAAACAATAAAAAACAAAGAAATAGTGAGTGAGGGACATCATCGTCTGTCTCATTTGCATATCACTGAGTTGTGCATATCGCTGTTTTTTTTTTTAAATAAGCGAAACTTTAAAATGTCATAACTTTCTTATTTAACATCCGATTTTGATGAAATTTTCAGTGTTATGCTAATTTGATTTTTTCTCTATTTATTAAATTCAACATATTTCTGGGGTGGACTTGACTTTTATTAACAATTTTTTATAAATATTGCTGCTGGTTACGCAATTTAATGGTTTGAAATAAAGTAATATAGAACATATTATGATATTCTAATGTATTCTCTATTTTAATTTCGAACGTGCGCCATCGATTGAACAATTATTAAAGAAAATACAACGCATGCCGCAACTATACTCTTGAACAATTTAAAGTTGTTTGACAGTGTGAGAAAGTAGTCCTGTAATTATCAAACTCGTTCATATTTTGAAGAAAAATACTGAATTTATTTAGTGAATAATATTCGTTTATTGATCGGAATATGATTAATATAGCCTACTGCACAAAACATTTTCAACCATCTTCTTGTGTGGAAATATCAAGATATTATTTTGATCATAGCAGGAAATTCATAAAGCATAAAGATGTCTGTCATGCAATTTCCGACAAGAAAGGAAACATTCTTATGTGGGATTTCCTTATCCTTGGAACAAAATCGGGAGATTAATATGGAGACATGCTTGTATTTTATCTTGCCATTGTAAAGAAATTCATATCATATATCTATTGCTAAATACCGCTGGAATTTCTAATCACTATAAATTCCGTTAAATGGGGTTAAAGGGCAATAACTGCACGTATCGTTATGTCGTTGATCTCAGAACAAGGATCTGGGGAAGCTTGTACCCTTGCAAAAGAGATCTTACACACTTCATAGATCGAGTACCACGCAAATACGCAATAATTGTATTTTACCCTCAGTAATTATTACAGACAGGAAGAGATCTACCGAATTATCGATCCCTAATTTCTTTTAAATTATTTCATGCCATGCCCCCCCCCCCCCCGTGAGAATCCCAGATCTGCCCACCTATAATCTAATATCTGCTTATGGTGAGCATTATCAGCTGTAGAAGGTGGGGAGGGATGGAACTCTGTTTTTTTTTTTATAGATATATATATATTTTAGAACATTTCAATCTTCATATTTCAAAATTTCGGGGGAGGGGGGGGGGGGGCAAATGCTTCCATTCCCCTGCCCCCATTGGTACCGCTACTGCTAATAATCACAATACATTTGTAATTTATTTACAATTTGTAATTTACCATTTCTTTTACTTCTCTTAGTTCTCTTTACTTTTACGTTTTGTTCTCTTCTAAGCGCCTTGAGCATTAATTTAATCAAAATGGAAAAACGCTATATTATGTATCATTATTATTTATTATGATAAAAGGGTTCAGGTTGAACCATTGATTGATATAGACAATATCTTTTCCTCTTTCCTTTACAGTTTATAATCGTTGATATTCGCTCTATTTTAACCCCCTTCCCCCCAAAAAAAAATCTAAAAAAATTAATGCATGCATATCTTAACCAATGATAAGTATAATTTCTTATCCTTCTATAACTTCTTCTGTTTCTTCTTTTTTTCTCCTCCTCCTCCTTCTTTTTCTTTTCTTTTTCTTCTTCTTCTTCTTCTCCTTCTCCATCTTCTTCTTCATTTTCTTCTTCTTCTTCTCCTCTCATAGTTTTGGGAAGTGATATCTGACGAACATGGAGTCGATCCTAGCGGGGCATACATCGGGGACAGTGCCTTACAACTGGACAAAATCAACGTTTATTATGGAGTGGCATCCGGTAAGTAGTTAAAATGAGGTTAATTGGTCGAGGAAATAATTTATCAATTAGTGATGAGAAAGACTGTGTTTCACGCCACACAGATGAGGTGAAAAAAATCAAACTGTTTTGGTTGTTCTCAATGATTGCATGCATTCAATAATGTTGCCACAACAATAAGGCATGCCAAAATAAAACCATTTGCTTCCATAAAGATTGATAATTATGGATAAGCATATTTGGATTATTAGCATTCTATATTTTTAATTTTTTCAATGTTGCGTGTATTTATTTGTAAAAAAAACCTACTAAATTCTATCTGACTGATGAAAAAACTACCCCTAGTAATTTTCTTTTTTTTCTCTCTCAAAACTTCGAATGCATATGATATTATTCATATGAAAAACGTAATATCAAATTTCGTTGTATACTTAATACATGGCTAGTAAGATTGATATCTTAATACCATTGTGGAACTTCATGCGGTTGCTATACGACTGTTTACACAAAATGATATCGACAATGAACTTTGATCGAGTCCGTTGTGAACCTCGACTATGGCCTAGCCTTGCACAAAACAATCGTTCAATGTACCGTCACCATTGGCATTTTTTTTTCTCTCTCTCTCTCTTTGTATTCACAAGAGTGCATGCATCCTCTATGGGGTATACAGGTACAATTCATGAACTCAGATTGATACCTTCTTAAATCTACAAAACGTGACAACCCCATGCAAAGCCGTTGATATGGAAACACTCGTTTTCATATCGTGATTATACCCTGATCTCAGATTATGAAGCGGGAAACTGGCGAATGGCGTTAAGGACTGATAAGAAAAATCGTTATGAAAAGTAGTTCCGCTCCTGTCAATCATACAAGATTTCGAAATTATTGGGTTGTTTCTAGGGGCGTTTTTTCATAATCACACATTCTACTGATGCCATGCAAGGATTGGGTAGGAATTAGCACTCAATTTGATTTCTTTCATTGACATGATTGATAAAGAATATACTCATCAGTGTTCATTATTCGGTCTAGTATGTTAGCATTTATGATTTATTCATCTTAATAAGGCTCTCTTTTATGATAGTTTCGGAGGGGTTGACAGTGGACAAAATTATCTGGGCCATTTCTCCAAAGCCCAATGATTTCGTTAGAAAAACAAACAAAACATAAATATGTAATCTGAGTGTATTTTTTACTATAATTTCCTTCTGTCTATTTAAAAAAATATTTCTAATCGTAAAAGTGAATCTTCTCATTTCACACCATGCACAAGGGCGTAGGCTGGGGTGCAATGGGTGCACATGCACCCTCCCGCTGTGGCAGAGGAGTTCCAACACCGGCAAACAAAACGATATTTGTATAACCCTTCTTCTGCTTTCAATAGCTGATTTTCCAAACTTTAGTCGGGACTTTAGTTCCTCCTCCCCAAGATGTGCACCCCATACCACTTTACTTCCTCCAGGATGTGCACCCCCCATGCTCAAGCAGCACAAACAATATCCATAAGCAATGAGATGAACCTTTGTCATGTTTGTTTTCTATACATCCAGTATGGTCGATACCTATTACGGGCGGAAAATAAACTTGACATAACTGTTCGGATGTTCTTAGAACTTCATCTTTCCAATATGAGTTTTCCTCCCTTTCCCAAACAATAAAAGAAAATCGATGGATAATTCAGAAAACCGTGTGAGGCATCCATTATGAGAATTTTAAGACTCATTTTAACCACGTTGGTATTGGATATTAACTATTCTTTATCAGAAACATGGACCTAGAGTAGTAGGTCCATGCCAGAAAGGAGACGAAGACATTTCTCACTGTAAATATTTAGTTTGTAGGTCCATGGTTTGAACTAGTCGAGAAAGTGTCAGAGGTCAGTGCATGCAGTGTGAAGTTCTGATTTATATACAATGTCGATTGAGTTCTGTCATGATTCCCCCTTTTTGGGGGGTTTATATCAACTTGTATAACAGATGGTCCAATTCTATGATCGGGCGTCTAACACTATTATGGCTTGGTATATAGGCGGCGGAAGCGGGGGGGACGTGTCCCCCCCCTTAATTTTAGGTGGGGGACGATCCCCCCCTTAATTTTTTGATGGTAACCTTTTTTTTTTTTTGCTTGTCAAAAAATTGTGTGTTGGCCCCCCTAAAATGTTTAGCTTCCGCCGCCAATGTGGCTTGGCCCACTTGGTCTACAATCAATCAACGATTTGTTCAATCATCATTTTAGTCTAATACTCACATGGGCCACGTCTTACAAAGAGTTACGATTGATCCAATCAATAGTAACTCTATGGAAATCCATCAGTGTCATAATTTTTTCTATAGGAAATTTGCAAAATGTCCTCTGTAAACAAAGGAGAACACACCAAATTGTCAATAAATCAATGAATTTATGGATATACATTCATATCTATAAAAAAATTTAACAAACATGCATTTTATATGTTGACTTTGCTGGCTTTCCATAGTTGCAATTGATCGGATCAATCGCAATTCTTTGTAAGACCGGCCCCTGGTCTAACTGACATTTTAGTCCAATGATGAGATGGTCTGATTTCCACTTCATCACGTTCGTATAATTATCATTTTACACTCTGCCTATAGTAAAAAAAATGTAGGTCATAAACATGGCGTCATATGAAGTGGATATCATACGGAATGGGTCTATAGCCTAACTTGAGATTAGACAATGTGGTTGCGGGCTAACTGGAAATAAGACCAAATGGCTAGTAGACGAACTGGTTGAAGACGAACTAGGATTATACTATAATATGGGATTTAAACCAAACGGAAAGTAGACAAAGGGTGTAGGCCAAGTGGCAATTTATCCTTATTATGGCTGATGTCAGGGGGTTACCAAACCTTGGTTGTGAGGCACTCCGTATTATATCAAATCAAACCAGTAAATCCTTTCCCACTACATGTCTTCTGAAACAGGTTTTAAAACGGCTCACCAGTTCATAGAGTACGAATTCACCACCAAACTCGGATCACCCGCACTATTTACAATTAAACTAAACGTGTCTCACTGTCTTTAGAAATCGTGTACCTAACTCCCAAACTTTCTCACAAAGTCAAAATTCGTCACCCATCTCGGCCCATCTGCAGTCTCCGAGTTGGTTGACGACAATGGATCCAACATAGACGAGCGTGCCTCTTATGAATGAAATGAGAGGGTCCAGAGAAACCTATAAATGAAACGATGTGCCTCCATGCATTTCCAGTATTATTAACATAAAATTATTATGAACGATTGTTTGAAAAATTCTTGGACACAATCATTATCAGACTCGAGCCTCGTATCTGGGAATTGTTGGCAATATGGCACGTGTCCCAGACAATCCTATTTCAGGGGCTAAAAAGATTGAAAAATATGGGAAAGTCACTGAGGTGGGTGGGAAAATAGAAAGTTCAACTCAACAAGATAGAGAAGCGTCAAAAGTTGGAATGACGCGATTTCTGCATTCGCTTCCGGCGTCAGAGGTAGCAAAGGATGCGTGCCACGGGCGCCGAATTTCCTTGAATCGCCACTGGTTACAAGACGGGTGACGAACGTTTATGATAAGGCCATAATAATGATTTTTCACCTTACTTTTTCCGCAAAGTTGGCAAATAGAAAATGGTTTTCTAGTAGTATTGATGACTTAACGCATGTATTTTCGAGTCTTGTTTTCAACTATTGGGCATGGCATAGACTGGATGACGAACGAGTTCCTTCAGTTTGGCTTGTTACAACCTTCCTGCCCTCCTCCACCTGGGAACCATTTGATGGGAGTTTGACGAAGTCTAGAACACCTCACTGTAAATGTTAGCGACCAATAATAAGTCCGAGTGTAATAAAAATATTCAGAGACCGACCGATTCACATATAATTTTCACTTTTTTAATCTTCTTTCTAGAAAAGAAGTATGTTCCTCGCGCCATCTTGGTGGACTTAGAGCCGGGTACCATGGACTCAGTCCGGTCTGGCAATTTTGGGCGACTCTTCCGACCTGATAACTTTGTATTCGGACAGAGCGGAGCTGGAAACAACTGGGCCAAAGGGCATTACACTGAAGGAGCAGAACTTGTTGATGTTGTCATGGACGTCTTGAGGAAAGAAGCTGAGGATTGTGATTGTCTACAGGTAAGAGAGCCTATCCTGATGATTTCCAGATTATCATTTCTTTAATAATGAAAGCTCATTGACTAGATATTTTTATCAGTGGTCAATCGATCTGCACCATTCATTGTCCATAATGTTTGTTGTAAACTAATCATTTGTGTGATCCGTTTTTGACAGGGCTTCCAACTTACACACTCCCTTGGTGGTGGTACCGGCTCTGGAATGGGAACCCTCCTCATCAGCAAGATCCGTGAAGAGTACCCAGACCGCATCATGAACACATTCAGCGTTGTGCCATCACCCAAAGTATCAGACACTGTTGTTGAACCATACAACGCCACACTCTCAGTCCATCAGTTGGTTGAGAACACAGACGAGACCTATTGCATTGACAATGAAGCCCTCTACGATATCTGCTTCCGTACCCTCAAGCTGACCACACCCACTTACGGAGATCTGAACCATCTGGTCTCTGCCACCATGAGTGGTGTCACCACCTGCCTCCGATTCCCTGGCCAACTCAACGCTGATCTCCGCAAACTTGCTGTCAACATGGTTCCCTTCCCACGTCTTCACTTCTTCATGCCTGGCTTTGCTCCTCTGACGAGTCGAGGAAGCAAACAATACCGTGCCTTGACCGTTCCAGAGCTCACCCAACAGATGTTCGATGCCAAGAACATGATGGCTGCCTGTGATCCTCGTCATGGTCGTTACCTCACCGTCGCCGCCATCTTCCGTGGCCGTATGTCCATGAAGGAGGTCGATGAACAGATGCTCAACGTACAGAACAAGAACAGTAGCTACTTCGTCGAATGGATCCCCAACAACGTCAAGACTGCCGTCTGTGACATCCCACCACGTGGACTAAAAATGTCTTCCACCTTCATCGGCAACAGCACCGCCATTCAGGAGCTCTTCAAACGTATCTCTGAGCAGTTCACCGCTATGTTCAGGAGAAAGGCTTTCCTTCATTGGTACACTGGTGAGGGTATGGACGAGATGGAGTTCACTGAGGCTGAGAGCAACATGAATGACCTGGTTTCTGAGTACCAACAGTACCAGGATGTCTCCGTGGATGACGATGGCGATTTCGACGAAGAGGAGGAAGAGGAGGACCTTGCATGAGTTTCACGCAATAGGCCTATTCGTTACTTTTATAGCAATGACAATTTAAAACTTAATTTTACTGTGCAATATTACGATATCACACTTTGATGAGAAAGTTGAAGCTCAGAAGTGTTGGATTTTTTTATTATTACTGAATGCATGTCGTCAGTAGGAAGAGTGTGGAAGTTAGATACGTATCACTGCACGTAACATTAGTAATGCTCCGCATGGGCGGTACGCCAGAGGAACCCCGGAAAGGCAGGGGTGGTTAGTGAAAAGCGGGGATAGAGGAGAAACAATGAAAAGAAAGGAAGAGAGATGTAGGAAGAATGCCCATCCAACCAACCGACACGTGATTACTATTCTTACAGATATTTTTACTTTGTATTCATAGATCCCTTTTTTTTTTTTTACCAATAATCCATTTTATAATCATTTTAATGTTTCCTGAACCAGAAGTGGTAGTGCCGGAACACTATGGGGGATTAAACGAGAGTCGTGGAGCGTTGTGGTCCAGTGGAATAGTAATTTGACATTGAAACAGATGGACGGGGGTTCGAATCCCAACCATGCAATTTCAATCGGCAAGAAATTTATCCACATTGTGCTGCACTCAACCCAGGTGAGGTAAATGGGTACCTGGCAGGAATTTATTCCTCGAAATGCCACCGCGCTGTTAAAGGCTGCGGGGCTAAAGTCAGGGTATATCCAATCCAGCGCATATATATAGGGACTCATTTTACAGTGATATGCTATTATAACATGTTTGTATTATTGATAATGTTATAATTTATTATCTTTTTTCCCTACTCCATCGCCTTTTTTTTTCTTTATCTTATAGTGTCATCCCCTTCTCCATTATCTTTCCATAAAAGTTTCTCTTAATTTTGTTACATTTATGGGTATTACTGAATTAAGTTCGGCATTTTTTAAAAGTTAATTTTATCTACTTTGTATTATGGTACCTCGCTGGACATAGTAAAAGCACCGATTTGGGAACCTTCAAATCTCTTTTGTTACTTGAAAGTAGTGTCGTCTTGTGTTTTTAATGAAATTCTAAACGGGTCTCATGCAACGGTATTGGTGATGTTTCATTTGTAAAAAATAAATAAATAAAATGAATAAATACATAGATTAGAAGATAAATGTGAAATAAAAACAGACCTCATTATTCCGTTGTTGTTATAAAAGTGAAATCTAGAAAGTAGATGAAACCAGTTGCGCTGCCATGCAGGGACCCGTTTTAAGATAATTATCGTCATCACTCCAGCTACCCACTTCAGCTCGAGGCCATCTCTATGGAAAGCTGATGTATTATGTTCAGAGATGATCATTATCCAGCTTGGCTTTCCATAGAGATGGCACCGCACTGGAAATAAGTCGCTTTCATGAAACGAGACATATTACGTTAAATGGGAATGGAAGCAGTGGCGTAGCTACGGGGGGGGGGGGCATGTGCCCCCCCCCCCTGAGATTTGGTGTGCCCCCCCCCCAGGTGCTCCCCTGAAAAAAATTGGCAGAGCAAAAAAAAAGAAAAAAGGAAGAAAGAAGAAAAGAAAAAAAGAAGAAAGACAGAAGAAAAAAAAATAAGAGGAGGAAGACGAGTGAATGAAATAATGTGAGGGGAAGATTAGCAAAAAAAAAATCTTTCATGTTTCCATATAAAAGTTTTGCTTGCGCTTCGCGCCAGAATTGCCTGTTCGATGAGATTCATATCTTGCTCAATAGGCTGATATGGAGCAAGTTTTGAAGTCAATATACAAAACATATTTTAGCTCTGTAAAATGTCCGTTTTATGGTCTACATATCAGCATTTTAAGCTCACGCTGCGTGGTCACATTGTTTGATTTGCCAAGTTCATATTGTTTAATATGTGTATTCCATAATGTTCCATTAAACAATTGTTTAGTTACACACCTATCCCATTTATTAATACAAAAAGTGCTTAGAATGACCATTTTTATGTCGGAATGTTTTAAAAAAATTTGCTCGCGCTTCGCGCTCGCATTATTGAAATATATACCGTCTTCGTGGGTAACTGTGAGCAGTCCTTAACAGGTCCCTTTTCGATAATGCTAGAACAGTTAATAAAAATTTTTGCTCGCTTGGCGTTCGCAGTAACTATCTAGTTACATACGAATCTTGTTCAGGATCACACATAACATTGCCCAGAATATTAAATTTTCAGGACAAACTACATGAAAGTAAAAACGAAATCGCTCGCGCTTCGCGCTCGCACTTTTTATAAGGCTTATGAGATTATTTCATGTTTATGTTGTTTTATAAGAATAAAACTAAGAAGTGACTGATCGGGGAAAATATAGGTTAAAAATAATTTCGGGCACCGTCCCCTATTGGCGAAAGTCGGATCCGCCCTTGTGACACATACACACACACCGGAAAAAATGGTGCCCCCCCCCCCTGAAAAAGCAAGGACCCAAGGTGCCAAGGTGAATAATTTTTCTAAGCTTATTGTATTGTCTAAATTATATTGTTGATGTGTGAAATTGAAACACGAACGGTGGTAAACTAGCTGAGTGAGGGGTGAGAGGTCGAGGGAGATGGAGTCAGGCCATAGAGATATATACTATAATAACGCATCTCTATGAGTCAGGCATGCATCGTTTGAAATTTGTTTGAAATTTATTGAAATATATACCGTCTTCGTGGGTAACTGTGAGCAGTCCTATCGCAGTAACTATCTAGTTACATACGAATCTTGTTCAGGATCACACATAACATTGCCCAGAATATTAAATTTTCAGGACAAACTACATGAAAGTAAAAACGAAATCGCTCGCGCTTCGCGCTCGCACTTTTTATAAGGCTTATGAGATTATTTCATGTTTATGTTGTTTTATAAGAATAAAACTAAGAAGTGACTGATCGGGGAAAATATAGGTGAAGATAATTTCGGGCACCGTCCCCTATTGGCGAAAGTCGGATCCGCCCTTGTGACACATACACACACACCGGAAAAAATGGTGCCCCCCCCCCCTGTAAAAGCAAGGACCCCCCAGGAAAAAAATCCTAGCTACGCCATTGAATGGAAGGAGTATTGTTTATATATATAAATATAATATATGCCTCTGGCTGTTTGGATCATAGAAGGACAACTGCAACAGAGAATGCTTTAAGGGAGGCATTTTGTTGCAAGGCCGTACGCAGATTTTTTTTTCTTGTGGGGGAGGGGACAGGACGCGTAAAAAATTCCGAAGAAACTCGAAAGCGAGGGAGCAAAGCGACCGAGCTCGTCAGTGGGGCTCTTTGGCATTTTAAAAAGTGAAACTGAGGGTCTGGATTTCGTGCACACTTTGGGTGAATATTGTGACAATTTTCAGAAAACAATTGTTGGTTTTCAAAATTTCTGTTGGGAGGGGAAACATCGGAACAAACTCTTTTTAAAATCATGACTATATTTAAAAAAAAACACGATTCTATGAAACTTGCTATAGGTCTACAAGTAACCTAAATGTCATGAGGCGACCTGTCAATCTTCCTAATGAATAGACCCCTCTTGCCTGTGCCCGCCCCCGCTCAACAATTTGCCACAATAACATTACCTGCGCTCATAATATTAGGCTCTCGATCCAATCACCTTTGTTAGCTTGCCATGCTGAGTCCGACAAAGCGAGTTAATACATTGTAAAGGATCGGCGATTGGTCATGATTGGCACAATATGTTACTGACAACACTCAAGTCCAACAAAATCATGTGTAAGTTAAGTCGATTCCGTAAGGAGAAAACATACTGTACATACATTGATTTGTCACCAATTAATCTTAATTGGTCTATATGTGGGTGTACAGTTATGTAAAAAAAAGATACCCTCGAAAGTGTAAAGACGACGTGACACTCGTGTTAAAATGGTTGACATAGAACTGTGACAACGGGGTGACAATAATTAGCTCACTAGATACGAATCCTCGTTAGAAAAGGGATTGATCATGTCCGACCATCACCCCGCCCCCCCCCCCAAAAAAAAAAGTGGTTAAAATATTAGCCAAAATCGTTGGCTGGAATCTTTGATTTTGACCATTATTTTTGGTCGGACAAAATATAGAGGCCCTATTATTTCAACCAATCATTATTAAGACTGCATCTTCAGTTGTCACTTTTTCATCCATATCCGATAGTCTTTATAATTCTTTATCGTTTCCCTTTACACCGTAATGTGGACTTGTCCTTATTTTTTGCAAAATGACAGAGGTAAGAAAGAATGTCAAATCTATTTTAGTTCGAAATATCACATGGTGAACGATGGTTTATGCAAATCAGTGATCCGTTGGTGTAGATTTTCAATAGATGATTAAAAAATACACAAATACAAAAAAAATACTGTCCTTAAATTCCGAAGATTTTTAGGGTAAAGGAATGGGAACATTTTTATTTTATACAGCACAAGTTGAAAATTTAAAGGGGGGAGGGTATCTAAGCCAATGATGAGGCATTTGGGGGCTTAATAATGAGGCCGATCAATATATAGGGCAGCTCTTGGTCACTTGTGGTTGCTATCGTCTTTTGGGTTCTTGCTTCGCAGGCTATTCAAAAACACTCTTGCGTAACACAACCTATTCATCTTTAATTGATCTATAACGCTCTGTGTATACTCGTCTCTGCCTCCATGACAACAAAATCTTGCAATACCCTTTTTCATTAAGGGAGGAGATGGAGCCGGGCTGATTTAAATACCCCCCCCCCTTATATCCAGTATGTGAGTCATTTTAAGAAATATAATTCCAACTTAACGGTTGAAACTTCGATCATAACAAACAAGCTGGCATAAACAGGAGGAGAATTCTACATAATCACGAAATCATTTTTTTTCTAAACGATTTCATACTACACTTTAAAAAAATGACATTATAGTATTAAAATTTATTTCAAATGTGATGAATTTTCTTTTCTTTTGTTCATGTTGCAACAGTCAAAAGCTCTATAAAGGTCTAAATTATATTTTTGAATTCCTTTTCATTTGCACCATAACAAGTTGCAACAACTGCAATTTCTCTTACACCATTAAAACAAACTGGCACTTTCACGTATAAACCCAATTCGTTTTGATAATCCCAAGTCCTATTTCTTCTTTTTGAAGTGTGATTACATAATTTTAGAGAAATTACCACTACAATTAAAATATTTTGAAAGCAAGTTTTTAAAGGCCCACCCTCTAAGACTCGCTACAGCTATTATATTTGAAGAAAGATTTGGATACCATTACTAAAATTGCTCGATCGCTTCGCTTTTTCGCACATAATGGATATGAATGGTCATCAAACTCAACTGCTGGGCCACATTCACCCCCCCCCCCTCCTCAGACCCGATTTACATCACATCCTCCGGGCTTTTCTTCAAATTTTCGTCCTTTTTTTTTCGTAAATTCAGTTTTACTTTATTTTCTTCATGGACTACATGCCGATGCATATGCCGATAATATGTTTTAATTGGAAATTATCGTTATATTTGTCAATTTGTGCAGGGATTAACTTTTCAAATGATTCTTGCCTGCGATCGCGAACGAACGAACGTGACGATTATTTTCTATCTGTTGTATTCCGGTTTCTATTGGTTTCCATCTCCTGCACATTGCCTCGTGCATAACTTGTGTGCGGAGAGATGTAACTCTGCGAGTTGCCATAGGCGCGGTAAATCTTGACCAATTAGATCGCTTGAACGACATCTTGAAATATCACTCACGAATAAATGCTTGTGATTGGTCATTGAGTTGCATCTTCATTTAGGGATCGCTTCAAAAAGTTGATATTCTGAATAGTGTTTAAATCTTTTCCATCTCCCGTAGTATTCATTAAATTAGCTGGTATGGATCAAGTAATATTAATACAATATAACTATAATATATTCATCCAAAATTGTGAATTCCGATCGAAAAATACGCAGATATAATAATGTTTTGAAAGAACTAAAATATGGAGATACTGAGAGAAACCAATTCGATCCCTGAATATGTCGATGTTTATTCACGTTGCTATAGGCGAAGGGATCTTTGATGTTTCGCATAAATTCCAAGTAGTTCCACAAATTCGGCAAACCACGGCTGAATTGAAGAAACTGGCAGCAAGCTTCAAGACGTTGTAACTTAACATTCTTTAATTTTTTTTTTAACTTAATTTTTTCCATTCAACATGCGCGAAATTGTCCACATCCAAGCCGGCCAGTGCGGAAACCAGATTGGTGCCAAGGTGAATAATTTTTCTAAGCTTATTGTATTGTCTAAATTATATTGTTGATGTGTGAAATTGAAACACGAACGGTGGTAAACTAGCTGAGTGAGGGGTGAGAGGTCGAGGGAGATGGAGTCAGGCCATAGAGATATTATACAAATGATGCATGGGTTAGAGTGGGTCAGTAGGAACTGTGTGCACAAGGTAACTTTGGCATGGTTTAACCCACGAGGCGCAGCCGAGTGGGTTTAGACCATAATGCCAAAGTTACCGCGTGCACACAGTTCCACTGACCCACGAAAGAAACCCATGCATCATCTGTTTTATAGAATGGAAAAAAATTATTGAATAAACCACAAAAATTAATGATTTACCGGATGCATGATAATTTCATGCGTCCGGTAAATTCAATTTACTGGACGCATGAAAATATTTACTGGACGCATGATTTTTTTTACTGGACGCATGATTTTTTTTACTGGACGCATGATTTATTACCGGATGCATGAAAATACCAAAATGTAATGCAGACCCTTTGATAACCCTGGACAACATAAATATGTATGCCTAAATTGATAATATGTTGGCACAAAGGCATTATTATACCCAAAATGCCAGATACAGCTTTGCATTGACTAGTCTACTGTCTAGATCTATGACTAGAGTACCGGTATGAGGCAGCCTCAGACCTCCAATAGCTGTGTGTGGTATGCCCGGGCCGCGCCTGGGGCCAGTGCCTACGGCTACCTGGGCCTGCAGTGGAGATTTGGCTGTGCACAGCCAGCCCAGCTGAAACGTTAGATCGTATGTCTGGACTTCTCAACTAACGAGTTTGCAGGCAGTTTTAATCCCTATGACAATTACGGTACCGTATTTACAGATCATTTTGCATCCTTTATTTGATTCATTCTGCCTTGATCGAAAATTCAAAATTTTGACGTAAACAAGCGTAACAGTACATGCGCGATGACATCACAATGACCTTTTCGGACGATAGCTTGTTTACAGTGGATATCGTTTTGATTATCGGGATATCGTTCATGCAGCCCAGTAAAAATTCTTGCATTGCTCTCAACCAATCAGATTGCAGGGATTTTCCCATCCATTCTATAAAAACTAATAACGCATCTCTATGAGTCAGGCATGCATCGTTTGAAATTTGTGCAGCGTGTGTGTACCGGTACGGTACCGTACGTGTGAGTGTGCCACATGGCGGCTAGCGCATGGCGACAACGTTGCCAGAACTGGCATAATTATGCTTTCTGGCATAATTTCGACCCTTTCAGCATAATTCATTATGCCGGCATAATTCTGGCATAATTAGACTTTTTTCTGGCATAATTTCGACCCTTTCAGCATAATTTGGGGCATAATTAGGCTTTTTAAAGCAAAGAATCTGGCTTAATAATAGCATATTTAGCATAATTTTGATCTATTTGAAGATTGAAGACCCTTTTTTTTTTCTTTTTTTTTTGCTTGTCAATTTTTTTTGGCGGACGGTTTTGCCCCCCCCCCCCCCCTGTGGAAAATCCTAGGGTCCAAAACGGTTTGGCATAATTTTTCGCGATTTAGCATAATTTCGCTGAGCTGGCATAATTGGGGATTTTTTTTCACTGGCCACGCTGCATGGCGAGAAAGAAAGGCGCGAGGCAAGAGATAGATCGAAAGTAGACGAGACCTCAATCAAAA
This sequence comes from Lytechinus pictus, assembly GCF_037042905.1. Taxonomy (NCBI): domain Eukaryota; kingdom Metazoa; phylum Echinodermata; class Echinoidea; order Temnopleuroida; family Toxopneustidae; genus Lytechinus; species Lytechinus pictus. Next base: position 50,404,317 of record NC_087246.1, read on the forward strand.
ATTCGTTTTTATCCAACGTTGTTTTAGCCTACACAATCCAATTAAACCATCATCGACATGGGGTGGATTTATATCTCTAATCTATTCTAGGGCTAGGCCCTAGTATTTTAGTTTTTGTTGGAAGGGTTGTGCCAACTGAAAATCAGTGTAATGAAAGAATGCAAACATTTTTTATGATTCTTTTTCTAGTGAAGAATCTAGCAAATGATTGATCAAAGTGAGGGGGTCTTGATTCTCTCTAACTTTAGACACAGTCAAAGATTCATATCGCATTCAATCTAGGCTGAAGCAGAAGAGGCGAGAATTGAAAGGCGATGTAACAACTGGCAAATAGCAAAGTTTTCAGGTCAATTTTGTACCTGCGTGCCAATGCCTATAAAAAAATGAAAAATGTTAACAAATTAGAATCTGTCTATTCAATGAGGTACTGACAGGTAGCCAGGAGTCTCCTAGAGAGTAAAAATAATTTACTACTAACCTAACATATGCTTACTCTCCATGGAGAGTAAGCGCATACATTAGTAAATTATTATTATTTGGAGAGTAAGCATACGTTAGTAAATTACTAAATGATTTTTACTCTCTAGGAGCCTCCTGGGGCTGGGCTGGCTACTGACAGATTCACATCCTGTTCAGGAGAAAAACGTGCTGAAATGTCCCATTTTCTATTTGTTGTAGGCCTAACTTTGTTTCAGATCTCATTAAAAATATTTGCTTGTTCTTTCATTATTTATTTCCTGGCACATTGCTTATTACTTTTCCAAGAAAATAAAAGTTCACGAAATTTAGCTTGATGGAACTTCATGGTTGGTGAAGATATCAATTGGATGAAATGAAGATTCATCCAGATCTAATTCAATGGTTTGTGTTCCTTTATTAACAGTTCTGGGAAGTGATCTCAGATGAGCATGGCATCGACCCTACCGGTACCTACCATGGAGACTCTGATCTTCAGCTGGAGAGAATCAACGTCTACTACAATGAGGCTACCGGAGGCAAATATGTACCACGTGCCGTCCTCGTCGATCTGGAGCCAGGTACCATGGACTCCGTCCGCTCTGGACCTTTCGGACAGATCTTCAGACCAGACAACTTTGTCTTTGGACAGAGTGGAGCTGGAAACAACTGGGCCAAGGGACATTACACCGAAGGTGCTGAGCTTGTAGACTCTGTGCTTGATGTTGTTCGCAAGGAGGCTGAGAGCTGTGATTGTCTTCAGGTACGCATGCTTCAAACTTTTAACATCCTGTGACTTGGCATTTCAGTAATTTAATGTTCAACAAAAAATAATGTGTCTGAATATTTTCAAGCAATATTTGATTTCAGATTTCATGAATGCATCAAAAAGGAAAAAAACTTGTATCTGAATATGTTTATTATTCATAATGGGTCCTTTTGCCTTCCTCTTGGTGGTTTCTTTCATATTTAAACTTTTAGTTAGATGTGGGTCATTTAAGGGGTTATTAATTCTGTGATGAACATGGTTGCTTTTTCAATCAGTTGCTGTTGGCTAAAAAGTGGTTAAGTATCACTTTCATTACATTTAGAATTTTCTTAATATTTTGATGTTCTTTTTTCTTTCCAACAGGGCTTCCAGCTTACACACTCCCTTGGAGGTGGTACTGGCTCTGGAATGGGAACCCTCCTCATCAGCAAGATCCGTGAAGAGTACCCAGACCGCATCATGAACACATTCAGCGTTGTGCCATCACCCAAAGTATCAGACACTGTTGTTGAACCATACAACGCCACACTCTCAGTCCATCAGTTGGTTGAGAACACAGACGAGACCTATTGCATTGACAATGAAGCCCTCTATGATATCTGCTTCCGTACCCTCAAGCTGACCACACCCACTTACGGAGATCTAAACCATCTGGTCTCTGCCACCATGAGTGGTGTCACCACCTGCCTCCGATTCCCTGGCCAACTCAACGCTGATCTCCGCAAACTTGCCGTCAACATGGTTCCCTTCCCACGTCTTCACTTCTTCATGCCTGGCTTTGCTCCTCTCACTAGCCGTGGCAGCCAGCAATACCGTGCCTTGACCGTTCCAGAGCTCACCCAACAGATGTTCGATGCCAAGAACATGATGGCTGCCTGTGATCCTCGTCATGGTCGTTACCTCACCGTTGCCGCCATCTTCCGTGGCCGTATGTCCATGAAGGAGGTCGACGAACAGATGCTCAACGTACAGAACAAGAACAGCAGCTACTTTGTTGAATGGATCCCCAACAATGTCAAGACCGCTGTCTGTGACATCCCACCACGTGGTCTGAAGATGTCTGCCACCTTCATCGGCAACAGCACCGCCATCCAGGAGCTCTTCAAGCGTATCTCTGAGCAGTTCACCGCTATGTTCAGGAGAAAGGCTTTCCTTCATTGGTACACTGGTGAGGGTATGGACGAGATGGAGTTCACTGAGGCTGAGAGCAACATGAATGACTTGGTTTCTGAGTACCAACAGTACCAGGATGCCACCGCTGAGGAGGAAGGAGAGTTTGATGAGGAGGAAGGTGAAGATGAGGAGGCTGCTTAAACATTGGACAATCAGAAATGGACAGATATAAATGCAATCAGCATTTTGGTCTAACATCACCAAAGATTTGAAATCCTTTGGGGTGAGAAAGAAAAAACCCACCAAAAAGAAATTTATTTATTCCATTCCCGTTATCAGAATATTTCAAATTGTTCGTAATGAACTTGATTTGAACTTCAAAAGTGTGCTCAGTCACACTGTCAAAGACAATCAAAACAAAGCTCTTGTTGAATAAAAAATTCCAGGACAAACGCTATTAAAAATATTCCAAATGACAAGCTACTACAAAGTGTATGTGTTCTTGATTTTAAGGTATGTTTGGTAAATTGTGAGAAGTGCATGTCCATGTCTATATGGTTAGTATGATGTTTAATCTTACTGCTATACTCTAAGCATTCAGTTAGATCTAGGTTAAGATAGGCTACACTTTTATGGAGTGACAACTTCAAACTCATTTTCAAATTGTGAAAAGAAAAAAAATCATTTTGTTATGAAATGAAGTGGGGAAAAAAATTCAATTATATACATGTAATCTATTTCATGAATATTGATTAAGAGAGATGAAACCTGGCATTCCATTGTAGTGTAGACTGAAATTCTAAGTCTAGATGTAAACCAGTGTTGATTATCGTAATTGATAAGTGCGTGATCTTAGTGTGGTAAGCCTGTGTGAGAGTAAAGATTTGAGAACTTTAATATATATATTATTTTAAAAGGGAAGTTCATAACAAAAATTTTAAAAGGGAAGTTCACAACAAAATGATGATTTGAATGAGAAGAAAACTCGACGAGTATTATAGACGTGTTAGGCTTGAAAAGTTCAATTGATTTTCACACAAAATATATGCACAATTTGACAATGCACTGATACACAAAATATAAAGAGAGTTGAGGTCGCTATCGTGAGAGGATGACATCATTGGTTCCCTCATTTGCATACTGACCAGAAACTTGGGTAATAACTCTCATCTTTGATATCCAATTTTGATAAAATTTTCAGCATTAAAGCAAACGCTCGTTTGCTTTTTCACTTTTATTATTTTATTTTGATTCGAATCAACCTGTTGAGGTGGACTTGCCCTTTTAAAGACTTATTTAAAATAGAGTTAATCCTGGGCTTGGAAAGAGTTGAGAGTGAGGTTGATAGGTAATTCAGGGTCCCATTTCATAAAAAAGTTACCTCTATAATAACTTTGCCCTTATGGAAACGGGTCTCAGTAGCCAAATCATTGAAGGTTTCCATATTAGTTGCCATGATAGCAAAGTTACTTGGCTGCATGATAGTGGGAATGACCCTGGGAGCCCCCCCCCCTCCCCCCGATCTTCGCCGTTTTCACGTTACAGATTTCATCTTAAAAATGTCGAGGGAGGGGCGTATGACGAATTTAACTTCTATTTTTCCTCCTTTCGCCCTTCATTAACCCCCCTGCTGATGAATGATATGTGGTGTACCAGCTCACTTTTCAAATTTACATCAGCAATCCCAATAAAAAAATTGTTCCCAGGGCCCTGATGAAAGTTCCCATTTTTGTCGTAAATGCTTCCCTTTTGTCTGCGTGTGTGTGTTGACTTAGTATTGATCAGTGAAATTAAATACATGAATACGTAAATGGGCTATCACCCCGCCCCCAACAAAAATGGAAAAATAATTAAATGAAAATATATGATTAAAAAAAAAAAATTATTTCAATAATTTAAAGCAATGAATAACGTACAATTACAATAAATTATAAACGAAAAAAATCGTAGAACGATATACTTAAAATCATAATAAAATAATCATTTTTTAAGAGGGAGAAGGGGGGTCACAAGGAAAAAATCTGAATGTTTTACAGCCCCTAAGGCTATTAAAATATTTTTTTTAACTTTCAAAATGGTTGGACCCTCATTTGTATTTTCCTTGCACCACCCTATTATTACAAAGGGAAATGTAATTGTAAAAAATGATTTATCAATTTTCTTAATTGATTTTTTTTGTTCATGAATTGGTTGATCAGCTAAGATATTGAAAGAATGCCTGCTTCCAGTTAAAAAAAATTAGAAAGTTCTTCATCTGTCTCTGAGAGATTTAGTCCTTGGAAAAAAATGATTGGCTAAATATTGGTTCGGTAGTTCCCGGCTTAGGTCCGGGGGGGGGGGGGGTGAGGGATGAATATATACCTCACACACACACACATACCTCCACGCCATTGGTGTCCATCCTGGAGGGTGGGAGATATATCACACCCCCCCCCCCCCCAATATTTCAGGTGCGGTTGGCCTGTGTTATCATCCCCCAATGATGAATCATCTGACAAGTATGATCATGATAATCACAGGATTTAAAATAAAATAACATGTTAATGTTAACGACAACGTCTATATTTTTTTATTTACCCATCCTCGCAACCATGTGCATGAGGTTTGCCGAGTATAGTTTCCATTATTTTGAGTTTTAAAAGTCACTTCATTTTTGTATCAGATGTAAAATAAGTGGAGCACAGAGTGTGGAAAAGGGTATTAACCATGAAAACCAACTATAGATTCCTTGAAATGGCACATTTTTTCAAAATTTCAGCTCGCGCTTCGCGCTCACATTATTGATCCAATTCTTACATGCACATACTTGGTCTGGTATGAATATAGCTAACATAATATACGGTATACTTAAAATTTCAGTCTTAAGGACTACACCCCCTCCCCTTCCCCCCCCCCCCCCCGCTGACGTACAGATGTGGGACTTGGGGCCATGGATCCCCCCCCAAAAAAAAAAAAAAACTAATAATAATAAACAATAAATAAATTAATAAATAGATGAATAAATAAATGAATAAATAAATAAATGAATAAATAAATAAATGAATAAATAAATAAAAAAAAATAAAATAAATAAAAAGAAAGAAAACATTCACGACCAAGAAAGAAAGAGAAAATAAAGTAAGGGAAAGAAAAAGGGAAAAATAATAGATTTGTGTATTTTAGAAGGTCAAGATTTGTTATTGCTGGCTTCACTCGCTTGCAGCTTTTTTATGTAAACTTTGCCCTTTATGAGAGCACGGTCTGTTCCTTTAAAATTTTTAGACTCGATAAGTCACTGACCTCCCCAAACTGAAAAAAAATATCTCACAGAGAAGAAATTTTGTGTCAGTCATCCCCCCACACCCTCTCTCTGTCTTCAGAGAGGGGGTCATGGTCTGTACAATAATCATTCCCTAAAGGAGGAACTTCCTAGCTTATTTAGGGGATGATTATTTATCTGTTTTGAGATTTGTAAGGATGATCATTGTTAGGCTAGGCGAGCGAGCGAGCGAGCTGACATAATTTTATTTAGCAAAAAAAAAAAAAAAAGATTTAAAATTACGATCTTACCATCGAAATAGATGAACACATGAATACGTTATACTATAGACTAGAAACAACATTGGCACTCCGAAGCTGGAAAATAATTGTATCTGAATAAAATTATAGCAAATTTCATCGAGCAAAATGCTTAAAGTTTCATCAAAATCTGATAATAAATAACGAATTTATTGCCCCTGAATTATGATGTAAATTTTTTTTTTAAATAAAAATTGAAAATTGCCCTGTCTAACATTGTTCAAAACGTACCTGGGGTAACTAGTGTACCGGGGGGGGGGGCAGAGTCCCCCGGCAGAATTAAGAAAAATATACTTTTTTTTTCTTTTTCTTTTTGTTTTCCAGAAATTGTTAATGGTTGATTTCTATAATAGCGGTGACCTTTTTAGTTGCCAGATATTTTTCCCCTTAAATATTGATGACGTTTCCATGTAGGCGCTCGGTCGCTTAACATTCCCTCGCAAAATATCATCTAAATGAAGAATACATTAATGCTATCTTAAAGTTTGAGAATAGGAAATCATAATCTCGTGCAATAGGCTATAGTAGACTGCCTTGCCACTTTTTTTTTTCCAATTTAACCTCCCTATGTTTTCTTCCCCACCACGGAATGCTATTAAATTGAAGTTTAAACTAAAAAACCTTTCGTGTTTTGTCAAAAGCGCTCCAAATTTTTGTTATTATTTATGATATTTTCCCTAGAAAATGTCTCTGTCGCTATATACTCCCTAATAGAGGCTAAATTACTTACTGAAAACATAGTTTAGAGTCAGTAGTGCTGATCCATGATTTGGATGGCGAGAAGGGGTAAAGACAATGTCCAAATTGCGCCAAATTATAATGCAGAATTTTGCGCGTGAACATGGTGAAGCTCACCGAAAATTTTACAGTTTTAATATGTAGTATTTTCATGTCAAATCTGATGGTTTTATAGCGGTTTCAGATGTTTGTCAAACACATTTTTGCAATGGATTCTTAAATTTTTCAATCCGTCAAACTTATTGGGCAGGGCAAATCGATATGTTTGCCGCATCCCCAATATTTTCATGGCGATCGCCCCCTACCCCATGATAGAAGCAAGATGTAGAATGATTTGACTCTACTCTCTACAATAGGCCCTATGTGTATACTTTTGTGTTATACAGGGCAGTGATCATTGGGCCGTTTTTTACAGCCTCTATGAATGTTGAATGAGCTAGTATCCCATTCGGGTTGCAGGTGTATAGGCCTACATTTATTTTTGAAGATCATAAAGTGATCCAAATGCCAGGTTTCACTTCAAACATTTTCTCCCTGGTCACCACATTCCCTCGTAATATTTTTAGGGGTGTCATTGATATATCATTAAAACCCCTTATCCTGTCATGTTCTATTATACCCTTTACGTTCAAAGTCTTAAAAAACGCCTAAGGAGAGAGTAACAATTAACACAAACCCATTTCTTGATAACCAGTCCTACCCCCCCCCCACTTTTATCGTTAAATGTCCTCTATAATGTAACACCAATCAGGGCTAAATTATCAGGCCCTGATGCATAATATATACTGAAGATGAAAAATTCTCAAGCATTTTGAAAATGTAATTTTTTTCCCCTCGGTCGCTACGCTCTCTCGCATGATTAGATATATTTTTAAAGGAGGGGGGCTAGATGTTTGGTGTGTATAAGGCTATCCCACAATAGGCCATTCTTATTGTATTGAAAAAACCAACGTCGAAAATCTTTCAAGCCCCCTCCCCCTCCCACCCCCACCCCCCCCCCCCAAAAAAACTTTAAGTCTACAACCGTGCCTGATTGTTGAATAAATCCCAGAAAAGACGGTTATTCCTGTCTAGAAAAAATTGTACAATTTGGCCCGAGAAACACTGCTGTTATTTGAAATTTAAAAATTGCAAATAACAGCAGTGATTCTCGGGCCAATTTGTGTACCGGTGTTATGTAAATTATATGGATGAATATGACTGAAGGGTAGGGAGTTAAATTCTATGATCCACCATTAGCTCCATGGTTCCAATTTAACACTGTTTTGTTTATTGCATAATTAAATTGAAGCGTCTCGCAAACTCTCCACGTTGCATTTTTTACCAATGTGCTGTTACATTCTATTGTATCTCTCTTTTTTTTTTAAACAAAACTAATCTTTTTTAAATACTAAATTTAAGTAGGATTCAATGCCAGGCTGTGGAGCGGTCGGGGGTTCCCCATTGATTGGTATGCAAATTAGGTGGCTGGACGTGTACGCGCGTGACGTACGTAGCAACGCTGAAAGCGTTCAGTAACTAAGCACCTACCGGCGGTCGGATCATAATCATATACACGTACACAAGGGATCCCAAACCTTTATTTTAGAATTACAATTATAGTTGCAGTGGATTATTCAATGTTCCTTTTCACGTTTAACGATTAATCCTCTACTGAAATAATAACGAAACAACAAAATAAAATTGACTAAGAAAAAAGAAAAAAAGAAAAAAGAGAGGGACTCAATTAGTCCCAAGCTCAAAGTTCCTTTTCTTGCATGACAACCGAGTGAGTGATCCGTCGTAAGCATGCCGCTTGTTACTATGGTGCCAAAATACAACCTGCGTACGTATAAATGCACGCGTTGCACTGTTTGCAACTAACATTACTTTCTCACACCAGCAGGACAGAGAGACTCCGTGTAGAAAAACTTCTCTTCATTTTTCGTTACTCAGAAACAAACTAATCAAACATGCGTGAAATTGTTCATATGCAGGCTGGTCAGTGCGGTAACCAGATCGGTGCCAAGGTAATTTATTATTATTATGTTGTTTTTTTTAAGTGAATACTAAGTTAGTTTCAAGGGCAGGAAAAAAAGAGAATGCCTCGGGCTCATGCTGAACTTTCAGTTTCAGTTTCAGTTTAACAAGTTAGTCTTTGACTTTATAACGTTTAAACATTAGGGGAAAAAACTGTTTTTGCAATTATCATTGATAATTGCAAATGAAGTTAGATCCTGGGGAGTGTTTCATCAACATTTTCATCCGACAAGTTGTCAGATCTGACATCTTTCTCTGATGTTGATTGGCTGAGAGGAATACCGTACCCAGTGGTTGTGTGTCCGGACAGGTTGGGTGTCCGGACACATGACTTTTTTTACTCTCAATTTTGAAAAGTTTAGAAGCAAATGTCTTTGATTTTTTTAACACAAAATGTAAGAAAATTTTATAGAGAACAAATATTGATGGTGATAAGCACTACCGGTACTCAACCTGGCTATATTTTGGCTTATTCTTGAGATAAAAAAGCAAGGCTTCATTTTTCATTTTTGTTAGGTGTCCGGACACCCAACCCCCCATCCTACTGTAGTGTTAGTGTTACTATGGTAACTGTCGGATAAAATGGGACTTGTGGGATAAAACGTTGATAAGTCCTTTCATGAAACGCTCCCCAGGCGGCTAATTATGCCTTTTTTCTTTTACTTCCCATTTTCCTTCAACTTCATTTTTTTTAAAGATTAGAACCTAGGCCTAGGCCCTATTTAAAGTTAGACTTTGTTTTTATTCTGTTTTTTTTTTTTTTTGCCCCCTATTCGATTTTTATTTGGGGGGGGGTCGTCAACTCACTTATTGACTTAAATTCTGGAGTTGCTGTCTATAGTAAGGCAGATAAATGATGTAGGTACATTAAATAAAGATCTAAAGGTTTAGGTCCCCCCCCCCCCCACTCTATAGTATAACTTAAACAAGTTAGAACTAAAAAAACAAAGTTGGTTTCGAGGGTCTACTCTAATGACTATGACTAAGTTACATGTATAGATCTACTTCTAACAAATCATCAATCTTAATTTTTACACAGTTCTGGGAAGTGATCTCAGATGAGCATGGCATCGACCCTACCGGTACCTACCATGGAGACTCTGATCTTCAGCTGGAGAGAATCAACGTCTACTACAATGAGGCTACCGGAGGCAAATATGTACCACGTGCTGTCCTCGTCGATCTGGAGCCAGGTACCATGGACTCCGTCCGCTCTGGACCTTTCGGACAGATCTTCAGACCAGACAACTTTGTCTTTGGACAGAGTGGAGCTGGAAACAACTGGGCCAAGGGACATTACACCGAAGGTGCTGAGCTTGTAGACTCTGTGCTTGATGTTGTTCGCAAGGAGGCCGAGAGCTGTGATTGTCTTCAGGTAAGCATACTTTAAATTCTTATAAAGTTGAAGCTCTCATTCCTAACATAAATTTAAGTAATTTCATGTATTCAAAGTATGAGATATGGGGAGGGAGGGGGCTGAAGGGAAAAAAAGGATTTATTGATAATCCATTATTAACATCATCCATATTTAAAAGCATTTGATGGTTATTATATTTTATAAAATAGCTGTATTATTTTAAGCATCGCGATTGGTCAATACGCGTCACATGACATCCAACTTTTTTTGTGCACTGCACGGTAGTGCAAAAGGTGTGCAACGAAAATTGACATTGCACGCTCGAGCAAACCAGTGCGGTAAAGTCCAACAAAACTGTACTGTAAATTTTTTAAAAATTGTTTCTGTGTTGCTATTTTATAAAACAAATAATGCACTTGCTCTGTCGTGCGTAAAAGTAAATGCAGAGAAAGCTCGGTTTCTTCAGATGGAGCACACTGGGCACTCGCCGCAAGCGGCTCGTGCACAGTGCGACGCCTATCTAAAGAAACCTCGCGTGCTCTGCATTTCCACTAATGCACTCGGCTGCATGCATTATTTGTATAACATGCATTAGGGTGTCTGAAGCCACACTGAAAAGTGTCAGCATAAAACAGGCCGATTAAGGGGAAAATAGGGCACATTTTTTTCTGGAAATTCAGGCTGCTATAAAAATGTGATCTGAATTAATTATTAACTTGTGTTTGGCATGTATGGAAAGAGAAAACTCAGGGGCTTCTTTTGACGGTAAGGACAAGTTTATAGGATTATTTGAAATAGGATTGAGAGATACTATTGCAAACCCTTATTTGTGTGTGTGTTGAGATTGCCATTTCCCCATGCGTTTTCTATGGAAAAATGAAATTTCTGTTTTGCACAAATTTTTTCACTTTGTCGCAATTTTTCATTGTGATCTGGTTTCCAAATCTGTAAAGAAATCATACCATCAGAAAGAGCATAAAAAATCCTATTAGACACTTTATGGACAAGTTTTTTGCATTAATAATGAATTTATAACAGCTCTCGGAAGCTAAAAATTTGGATTTGTGTGTGTCCATTTCTTAACTACACAGTCTATGGCAGGGAAATGCTAAAAATTGACATTCTTCTTTTTTGCAGCCAATAATTGGATTTTTTTTAAAATGTTACATTTCTGTCAATCTAAAGGTTTATTTCTCTTTAAATTCACAAAGAAAATGTGATATTTTCTTGAATTAAGAAAAATGTATTTTTTCTCCAGACACCCTACATGTATGTCAACTAGACTTGTCAATGAGAACGATCAAACTAAGTAGGCTTTTTTCTTCTTTTTTCTTCATTAACAGGGCTTCCAGCTTACACATTCCCTTGGAGGTGGTACTGGCTCTGGAATGGGAACCCTCCTCATCAGCAAGATCCGTGAAGAGTACCCAGACCGCATCATGAACACATTCAGCGTTGTGCCATCACCCAAAGTATCAGACACTGTTGTTGAACCATACAACGCCACACTCTCAGTCCATCAGTTGGTTGAGAACACAGACGAGACCTATTGCATTGACAATGAAGCCCTCTACGATATCTGCTTCCGTACCCTCAAGCTGACCACACCCACTTACGGAGATCTGAACCATCTGGTCTCTGCCACCATGAGTGGTGTCACCACCTGCCTCCGATTCCCTGGCCAACTCAACGCTGATCTCCGCAAACTTGCTGTCAACATGGTTCCCTTCCCACGTCTTCACTTCTTCATGCCTGGCTTTGCTCCTCTCACTAGCCGTGGAAGCCAGCAATACCGTGCCTTGACCGTTCCAGAGCTCACCCAACAGATGTTCGATGCCAAGAACATGATGGCTGCCTGTGATCCTCGTCATGGTCGTTACCTCACCGTTGCCGCCATCTTCCGTGGCCGTATGTCCATGAAGGAGGTCGACGAACAGATGCTCAACGTACAGAACAAGAACAGCAGCTACTTCGTTGAATGGATCCCCAACAACGTCAAGACCGCTGTCTGTGACATCCCACCACGTGGTCTGAAGATGTCTGCCACCTTCATCGGCAACAGCACTGCCATCCAGGAGCTCTTCAAGCGTATCTCTGAGCAGTTCACCGCTATGTTCAGGAGAAAGGCTTTCCTTCATTGGTACACTGGTGAGGGTATGGACGAGATGGAGTTCACTGAGGCTGAGAGCAACATGAATGACTTGGTTTCTGAGTACCAACAGTACCAGGATGCCACCGCTGAGGAGGAGGGAGAGTTTGACGAGGAGGAAGGCGATGAGGAGGCTGCTTAAATCTGAAATAAACCAAATCTGACCAAAGACTTTATATAGTCAGTCATTTCTACATTCCGTTTTTCTAATCCTTTTCATTGTCCATTTTGTAAAATGTTTTGGAAAGTGAATCTGCAGCTACATTTCAGTCAGACTCCATTACTTTAGTTTAACTTTCTAAACTCAAATTCAACTCGATCATGAGTGTTCAAGAATTAATTTACAATAACATTGTGGGGTAATGTTATGTCTTATGACTCTCATTTGGAAGAAAGATGGAAAAATCCTTGAAATATTATGATGAAAATATCAAATAAATAAATGTGCATATATTATTTACATCATGATTGTACAGGTAGTGTTTGTACTCATCAGAGATGTTGATGTTTGACTTGAATAATACAACTGCTCAAGTTCTGAAGATACTATTTGATATGAATTTGGTTATCTATTGAATTGGTCTTTGTGAGTGTGGGTACAAGAGTTGTCTCAAAGCCATGAATGTCAGTAAATTTTAATTCATCAGAAATTAAAAATTGATGCAATAGAGAGGCTTCAGATTTTATCGTGAAAAAATAAGACTGACATTAATGGCTTGAGATTAAATTTGTCTGGTGATCAATTGCCTTCTCCACTTGCCTTATGTCCTTTTTAATTTTTCTTTGTCTTAATTATTATCCAAATGTTATTAAAGATTCCTTTTCCTTAGACAAACAAAAAATCAGTAATTGAAGGAGGTATAGATAAAGAGGAGTAGGGGGAAAAGGTAGATGGAGAGAGAGATGGAAAAAGAAAGAGGTGAAGAGTGAGAGGAGAGATTGAAAAAATAATGGACAGGTGGAGAGAAAGAAGAGATGAGGGGGAATAGATGAAGAGAAGAGGTAAAGAAAGAAGATAGAGATGGGGAAACGAGAGAGAGGAAGAAAGAGTATGAGGGGAGAATATAGATGGAGAGAGATCAATGTAGAAAGAGATGGAGCAGGAGAGTAGAAAGATGGAGATAGAAATAGAAAGATAGTGAGCCTTGTAAAGAGAGAAAGGGTGAAATAGACAAGATTCAATCTCAAAGGCAAGGGTTTGATTACCCTCCCTCCCTCCCCCTCTGTTACAGTTTGATATTGGGTGATTTCAAGTACGGTGTTGGTGTTAGGTCATTTTTTACACGATTATAACGCCAAACATAAAATGAAGATGGTCCTGAAAAGTAACTCACTAGTTGTTGAGGTGTTAATAATGTGATCTGGATCAGTTTTGCAAACTATGAATAAGTTTTGGAGCCAGGGGAAGCAATCAAAATTTCAACACCAAGGCCAACACCGGACTTGAAATCACCCATTCTCTCTTTCTCTCTCACACACACACACTATTCTATTCCACTATTGATTGTCATCTTCTCTACCCCCTGTCTCCCAATTCAACAGTGTTCTGATGGATGCTGCATAAAGAGGGCGCTATAACAATATGCTTCATGCAAAGAGAAATGGGTATTGTAATTAAAAATCTCTCATTGCAAGCTATTGGGTATTGCTAGAGCAACCTAGAAAAAAAAATATATATGTTTACCCCTCAAAACTGACTATATCTGGCATTTTAGAGCCGAAATTACCATCTCATTTTGTTTTCATTTATCCCAATTTCGAGCCCACTCATCTTTATTATTAGCAATCATTAGGTATTGTTTGTTTTTTTCAAATCATAATAGATCATTCAAATTCGATTGATTGCTTAAATCTGAAAACCCTAGAAGCTACAGATAATTACTATTACATTTTTTTTCTAATTACTAACCAAATGGGGTGCTGCTTCTGTCCAAACATGTCCTCTCCAATCCGGTCTTTTTACTTATAGTTAGACATTCCTTGATATGTTTTTGTCTTTAAGAAGTTAGCACATTTGTATATATTTCTCAGACAGTTCACATTATGATGTTGTCAAATAATTTTCTGTCAGAAAAGGTTCTCTCAGAGAAATTAAGCAAGCAATCCGCAGTACACATAATAAAAGACAGAACCCCTATGAAAAACTCAAAATTTAAAAGAAATGTCATTTCACCCGTTTCAAAACACACACACACAAAATCAGTAAAAGAATTTATCCTAATTTCAAGGTTACACGAGGATAAATTTATCCTAATTTCAAGGCTACATGAGGATAAATTTATCTTAATTTTAAAGCTGCACGAGGATAAATTTATCTTAACTTCAAGGCTACATGAGGATAAATTTATCCTTATTTCAAAGCTACAAGAGGATAAATTTATCTTAATTTCAAGGCTACACAAGGATAAATTTATCTTAATTTCAGTGAGACAGATGGGTAGGGGAGAGCGGGGTAAATAAGTCCCCTTTTCTCATAATTCCAATCATATCATTTCAATGCAGAGCAGTAGACACATGATTAGATGTCTAAAGGCGACCGCACATTATTTGATGCTAATATTGAGACTTGAAATATCTTAATGTTTAATGTTCGAAATCATCGTACGAATAACTATGTTCAAATCTGTGACTATGCTATCATCCTTCTTAGAATAAGAGCAAATTTAATATCTAGTCGTAATGACGTCATAGCAGTCGTACGATTGGCTACGATTTGAAACTAATTTGGCTTTTACTCCAAAATAAAGGCTTGCAATCTTTCAAAACGGTTATACTAGTATTCTTTCAATTAATGTTAACCTCAAATAAAATGATATGTTCCATTCACATTTTCAGAAATTGAGCAAAATGCGATTTGTTCCAAAATTGGATCGCGAACAGTCGTAAGGTGTGCGGTGGCCTTAATACTAGGTCTACAGTAGACCTACGTTTCCCAATAGAAAGATGAGAACTAATCAATGTCATTTGCATATTAACTAGTAGTAAACATTGTTGTCAGGGGGTCTCATTTGCCCCATCGAACAGCAGTAGAATGTTAACAGTATTTTACAGAATAACAGTACAATGTTTACTTCTCATTCATATGCAAATGAAAACTGACTGGGAGCCATATTTCCCCGGGGCCTCAATTACCCCACTCTCCCCTAACCCCCGATTGTAAAGGAACTCTGGGTCCCTAGTATTTATCAATGTAACTTAAGTTGTACAAGCAGAAATGTTAATGATGTTTCACTTTTTTTTTCTCTCCAGCAATTTCACACAAAATGGACGTCTTTCTCCTTTCTCACCCTCTCTTTCTTCACCCATTCCCACCCCTTTTCAATATCCATATACATGTGTATCTCCTTCCCAAATATCTTTTCCTTCAAGAATAAAAACCCTTAAATCACTAAATCCCCCTCACTCCCCCCCCCCCCCCCGCTCTTCTTTCTCCCATGAAGGTGTCAAAATAATTGTGGAAATTTACAAAACAAATGGAACGCCTCTGGCAGTCTCACCTGCATTATGCAATTCAATATAGCAGCAGTGTTGACTTTGAGAACAGCTATTGAATAATTATTCACAAAACAAGACATTCATATAAGAGAATACTATGTCCATTGACTGAACATGACTTTTGACCATGATCATGTGACCTAAGATTGTAAGGCATGTGCAAAACAATCATTCATACTTGATTACCCTTATGTCTAGGTTTCATGAACTAGATCCATAAACTTTCGAAGTTATGATGCCAAATCAATAAAATACCCTCAATACCGCCAAAGGTAATTGACCTTAAATGGCCTTTGATCTTGGTCATGTGACCTGAAACACTCACAAGATCAGGGATACATGTTTGCTCTATGTCCAAGTTTCATGAACTAGATCCATAAACCTTTAAAGTAATGACAATTCCCCAAAACCCCCAAAGTTTGTTGACCCTAAGTGATTGACCTTGGTAATGTGACCTGAAACTCAGGCAGGATCTTCAGTGATATACATGTACCATTACCTTTATGTCTAAGTTTCATGAACTAGGTCCATATACTTTATAAGTTATAAAATGTCAAAAACTTAACCTTGGTTAAGATTTCAATATTGATTCCCACAACATGGTCTAAGTTTATCGACTTGACTGTTGATCTTGGTCATGTCACCTAAAAAACTCAGGCAGGACGTTCAGTTATACTTGATTACTCTTAAGTCCATGTTTCATGAACTATATATGTCCACTTATTTTCCAAGTTATGATGACATTTCAGAAACTTAACCTTGGTTTAGATTAGTTATACTTGATTACTCTTAAGTCCATGTTTCATGAACTATATATGTCCACTTATTTTCCAAGTTATGATGACATTTCAGAAACTTAACCTTGGTTTAGATTTCAATGTTGAAGCCGCCGCCATCGGAAAAGCGGCGCCTATAGTTTCGCTCTGCTATGCAGGAGAGACAATAAAATGACAAAATTTCCTTAATGGAGATATCATTTGCCGGTGTGTACTTATACATTACCAAGCCTTGTCATTTCAGGATTTTTAGAGAATACCTGCTATTTGGGTGTTCGGCGTACCAACAAGAGATGGAGTTTAAGCTGCATTTTATTAGCCAAATCTAAAAGAATTTGTTTTCCCTTCATCATTATGATTCAGCAATGCTGGCCCTAACTCCATCACTGGTATTTTCTTTAACAAATTAAAAGTGGGGAAAAGTAAACAAAGTTAAACAAATTAATACCAGGTAATTCAAATCATTTTATTACATCATTGCAAAATGTGGGATTGATACACAAGATGTAGAATAGGTCTCTGAAATACTTTTATACATGGATTCAATCCTACATTTATATCATGCTAAATATATGGCAAAAATGGGTTCCTTTATCACCAAGCTGAAAGTTGAAACTGAATATACTATGGCAGAGGTTCTCTGAAAATAGACACCAAAGCACTATGATTGGATAAAGAGCCAATGGTTGCATCATTAAGACCATATTTAAAAACATCAAACTTTGCACTGCAAATAATCAATTATAAACAGAAAACTTTTTTACCCTATTAAATAAAATGAAAACACTAATAGTCACAGCTATTACCAAAACTGAATAGGCAGATATGATTTTCATCAAATATCAAGTGTTTTCAGAAACAGGGACTGCCATAAATGCATCGATATGATTCACAAGGCTATAGGTATTTCACTGTATTGCCACGGTAGAAAAGACAGCATGCCATGACCCCTCCCTCCCTCACAGATAAAAATGAAGATCTGAGACATGTACCATAGAGAGATTCAATCAATAATTAAAATTTTTCTATTTTCTTTTTACACTCTTATTTCAATAGACTTACATTTATGCTTTGAAATTGTACGATTGATTTGGTCTTTTATGATATATATCCTAGGCCACTCTGTCATCATCTTTGATACAATGTTAGGTAAATTCCTTTGGTCATCGTGTCTTTCTGATGCATTCCATGGGGCCACAGACATCCATGAATCTTACAGTTTCTTTATTAGCAGATCAGTAGACAATGGTTATGTTGTTTTACTAGGTAGTCTGGTATTTGCATGTGAGGTTGTTGATATTTCTTCAGCTTGATGATATAAGATGGGAAGAATCTAAGGAGAAGACATCATACAGCAGATTCCTCTGCGAATGTAGAAAAAGACATTGGAAAAAAAAAGATAAACGTGAATGTTTGGAATGTTAATGGACTCACGTATTTCATGATTTACTGTTGTGTGGTCATTTGAAAAAACTGTGTAAAATCAAAATAAATGTGCAGGTATAATGCATATGTTGGGAAAACTGTGATAAATAAGACATCTCTTTTGGTAAAGAACCCAAACTCAGTGTCAAACTTTTTGAGTTGAATAAATACATGGAAATCCAAAACAATAAAATACTTCATTCAAATCAGTTATATAGAAACTAATACCAGATGTCCCAATATCCATAATTCCCTTTTTGACCCTTAACTTCCTTTATAAAATCCTTGTCCAAATTTTACTTTATCATACAAAATTAAATAAAATCAATAAATATGCTCCACTGTCAGACTCCTCATACAATGTTTAGTACCAAATTTATGAAGGAAAAAAGTGGATAGCTACCTTATCATCATTTCTTTTAAAGGTAATTTCACATGATACAATAAAAATGTCAGCAAATGATATAAACACCCAGCTCATACAAAACATGTTATTCATGCCACTGCTTCATAAACCATGAACACAATATCAAATCCATTGCTATCTCATTTCGCTTGAAGTTGATAATGTGATTTCAATGATATTGCAAGTTCATCTTATGATGAATACTTATCAACACACAGCTCGGATGGACATCGTATGGATACAAATGAATCTTTGCAGAAAATATCCTGTAATTTAGCAGCCATACTTTTCCTAATCTTCGTCCTTTTCAATGTCATATTAAAAAGATAACACAACAGTACATGCAATTATCAGATTATCACTGCTAAAAAGGGATGGGTTACCCTAACAATCAATTCCCAATGACAATAGTGATAGTCCACTTTGGCAAAAAGATGAAAACATGATGAATTTAGCGACTTACTGGAAGCTGGTTTACCGCCTTCCCACTTTGTGACTTTCGCTCCTGATTCCTCTGTCTTTAGAGCTTCTACCCTAAGTTCTGGTCGCAGCGCTCTCCTAATCAGCCTTGCAGCGATTGAGGAGTACTGGATGTAACTGGAACAAGGAGATAAAAACATTTTCAAGTCAATGTGCACCAACTCAATCATTGAAACTTGGCCTGCTGGATGAATTTTGAGGGTAAAATCATTATTCTTCTGCTATTTTTTAAAAAAGACATATGATACACAAAGCTAATAAAAAAATGACAAATTATACCTTAACAAAAAATCAACAAACTAAAAATAAATCTATATGAAGGAAATTAAAGGGGTACTCCAGGCTGAAAATTATATGATTCAAACAGATAAAATAAAATCAGACAAACAAAAACACTAGAATTTTCATTAAATTTGGACAAGAAATAACAAAGTTATGACATTGTAAAGAACTGCATTATTTTGTTGAAACAGTTCCAATGCATATCTTCATGAATGTGCAATGAACAGGCTGATGATCCCCACTTTATATTCTTTTGTATATATATGTAATATATTTATTCGAATTTCTCCAAATACAAAAAATTAGGATTGACCACTAATTCTTTGTGTAACTGGGAGATAATCATTGCTGCAACAAATTTTGTTGCACTTGAGGGAGACAGATCATCCACACATGTGCATATGAAAACATGAAATAATTATGATTTGAGTCACTCATTTCATGCGATATAAGAAAAGGAAAGTGGGGACATGACATCATCAGCCTACTTATTGCATATATATTCAAAACTGTTTTCACAAAATATTGCAAACAAAATTTTGTTATTGAATTTTAGTGAAATTTACAGCACCGATCTCGTGTAGATCCCTCGATCCATTCGTATACACCGCACTTACAATAGGCTTGACCCTTTTGAAGAACAATTTATAGATAATAAAATAATAAAATTTAAAACTTGATTATAAATAATCCTTATTGTAATAATAATTATGATATTTATTATCAAGTTTCAATTTTATTATTTGTTAAATAATAATTTTCATCTATAATTTGTTCTTCAAAACGGCATTTTGTCACATCGTTTATCGAAGCTACGTACATGTACGTCATAATGAGGCGGTTCAAGGGCCAAGCCTATTGTATGTGTAGACGAATGGATCGAGGGATCTACACGAGACATTACATAATTAGAACGAGACTCTTTTTTGTTGTTCAGAACGAGATATTACGTAATTAGAACAAGACTCTTTACGGTCCAGAACAAGACATTACATAATGAAGTATTTTAAATTGAAAATGCTCCCAGACACTTTAACGACTAAATAAACCGATGTCTATGGACAATTACACGCACTAGATCCTGCTCGAAATTTGACGGAATAAAGCCATATTGATATTTGGTATGTATTTCCACTCCCCCATCATATATGTTCTATATTAGGGCTATATATACTATTGTGAACCTTCATATTTTTTTATTTTCAATTTTAGTGGGGGTGCATAAGTGTAGGGATATCAAATTGAAATCCTAGAATTTTTATTTGAACGTCTTCACATTTTTATTTACAATGACATGAAAGAGAAAACAAAATCAAAGCAAACATACCAACTCCCAGTTCCAAAGGTTTCCAAAAAGTGAAGATATTAAGTGTCAAACTATGGCCTTTGTGAGACCAGAAACGGACAGCGATAACCGATTCAGCCCCGTAAGTTCCCCGAAGCTAGTTGTCACGTAAAATGGTCGATGAATAGCTAGTTTCGAACGACCTCCTTGAATTAATATTCAATTTTAAATTTGCCGCTGCAGCCCGGCTCGTAGTCTGTGGTAGCTTGTGCACGAGACGTTATTTACGAAAAATGCATTCTAAAAAGTAAAACTCTCCCCATAAATAGAAATTTACGATTTACTTTAAAAATAAACGATGATTCATATTTCATACCTATAAAATGATGATCATTTGACATATCCGACTTCTAGATCATGTTTTTGGTGGAAGTTATTTCCATCTTTTCTTCTCCGTCAGAACTCCGAACGTAGCCACGGACATGCCACGGCCAGCGCACCCGGTACTGATGCACTGCATATACGGTACTAGACGACCGGCCTTAGCCACAGTCATGACATGCCGTTGCCAATTTTAGGATATTATTTTTAGTAATTATAAATATTTTTTTCCCCCTTTTTTAAACGTAACAGCCATTAAAAATAAATGAATCTAGTTTACTTTTATTTTTTACATAATATTTATAATACTGATTAGCCTCATTATACCTCATTTTTATTTCATCAGCAACATGTTCTGAAACTTGCTTCCAATTCCCACTGTACAATTTTTGTTAGTACTCACCTAGAGCTAGTAAAACTTAAAAACTTGGCACGTGCCGGTAACTTCTTCCAATCCAGGTCCTTGGCCATTGATTAAATGTATTATCACGTCGAAATTTTGAAAAAAAATGAAAAAATGAACTTCTTGAAACGAATCATGCAAATAATTAATGTTATGTATCCTGGAAAATGTACTGATCAAACTAATATAATAAATAGAACTTGTGATGAGTGCTCCTTTTACGGGAAAATTAAAAAAAACTGAACAAATTTGCGCTCTTCTGTCTAAGTTGCGGAGATCCATGATGAGAAATGCCAGACGAGTTGGGTCTTGTTTTCATCGTTAAAGTTTGAAAGTTCATTTATTAATGGGGGTGACTTGAACACATCGGTAAAAGTATCAGTAGAAACAAACATAATTTACCTCTATATCATAAACATTAATTTTACCTCTAAATCATAAACATCCAGAACAATATAGCACTGTATCAAACATATCAATTATTTCAGTTTTATGCTTAGAATACTCTTTTATGTTTGAGTGGAATTTCCCCATTTACAAGTTCAAGTTACTCTGTGCCCTTTGGTTCATGTCATGAAACCCGTTCTTATTTTCATTTCATTCATCAAATCAAATACGATACGGTGCAGTGCAACACGTGCAACAATGCCTGCTGTGGCGTATTGCAAAGATATCAATGTCTTTATGACATTAAAGGCATATTGTTTTGTTTATCATATCAAATGCAGCAGTTTTTGTCTCAACGAAGACATATATTTATTATTTTACTCCAACGAGGAAGCTGCACAGGTGGAGTGGTGGAGCTGGTGCAAGTTTATAACAGAGGATACGCCAAGATTTGCATACCTCTAGGTAACTATTTACACCCCCCCCCCAAAAAAAAAAAAATAGAAAATAAAATAAAAAAAATGAGTCAAGCAGAGTAAAAGCAACAGTGGAAAATCTTTGATAAAGGCAAGTAGAAAAAGTAATAAAAACAGGTCTAAACAAATAACAATTATATCTATTTTTTTTTAGAGCTAAATTATAAAAATAACTTTTTAGTTTAAATAACAGTTTCATTGTATTATCAGCAATTTAATCCCAGATATTCCCCCCCCCCCCCCTATCTCTCTCACGCTCTCTCATCCTCTCTGAATTTTATTTCTTCAAATAGAATGTTGAAGCCCATCGATCAAGCTTTGAATTTCTGCGTCAATCAGGGGAATTCCCTGGGTCTCTTGACAGGCTTGGGGTCGAACATGTGCCATTTGATCTCTCGCATGCGGTCTTTCCATTCAAGTTGTGGAAAATTCCATTCATAAATAATTTAGACTAATATCCAGTCTTTTATTTTTTTTCATTCGATTGATTTTCCTCACTTTACATGGCAGCGACTGTATTTCTCTTAATATTTTCAAAAAAAGGACTGTTTTTTAGACTAGACGTAAAAGTCAAGCGTCGCGCCACGCTACCGATCATCAATATTCATGAGGAATCGTAACCACGTGATCGAAAAGATCGTCGGAAACGTGAATATTCAACAGCACTGGATGACGTCATTTTTAGTTTTTTGCTTGGGAATCCAAAACCCTGATAGGTATTGGCATGAAACCAACAGGAATAACACTAGAATACGATTTTCTAACGACCATATAATGTGCAGCTCAAAAAATGCACGGGATCATATTTTTTTTTAGTTTTTTCATCATTATTTCTGGATTGAGGGGGCGGGGCCTATGTACTTTTGACGTCAGAATCTCTATCAAAAGTTCTTTCGCTGAAGTTAGCCCACATTTTTCATAGACTTACCAGTTGCCAATCCCAAGCAATTTAATGATCAAAATGTGGAAAAACACGGTCACTTCCGCATTGGTCTCGCCGTGCGTTTAGAGAGAAAACTCGGGAGGAATTGGGTACAAAATCCACTGAAATCTTCGGCATCGGCCAGTTTTTAGATAACGAACGATAATAGTAGGGACAAGTATAGTATTTGTGAGTATGAGTGTTGTTTTTATCTTGAAGATGTTAAGATTTATATTTTTAAAAGATTTTTTATTGTATTTATCGTGTTTTCATTTTGCATCAACATTGGCAAAGATACTTTGACATTGGGACCATTTGCGAGCTGCGGCTTCCTCGCAGGCAGTGTCGCGGGTTCCAGGATGCTCGTTGTCCTCCCTAATAAGTGGAACTCGATCTTGCCATTACATGATCAACGATTTGAAATTGAACATGCTCGATCCCAACGAGCCAACGATGCCATCGTTAGGCTAATTGTGACTGAGATTTTGCACATGCTCCCAACGATGAGACTGAACATGATCCAACGAGCCAACGATGTCAACGTTGTGAGACTAGACTGTTCGAACGATGCCAACGCATCAGCGCGCATGCGTATAGGCTCTCCAGCGTTCCATAAATATTTCACGTCGTAGGTCGTTGGTCTCGCCACAACCGCGTAGCCAGGATTTCATTTTGGAGGGGGCGGTAAATGCACGCAAAGTGTGCCAAGCGTACTCCCCCAACGTTACGGACGCGAGCGTAGCGTAACATTGGGGAAGTACAATTAGAAACAAGATGGCGGCGTAAACATCGGGCAAGTCTCTTCCGTCTTTTCACAATATTTTTTCATTTTTTTAATGAATTCTTGTTTAAAAATAACAACGAGAGCGTAGAAATGTCGGAAATGAAGTTTTATCCCATGTACATGATTTAGAGCTAGATCTTTTAGACAGTAGAGGCGCACGGCCAATATGGGAGACTCTCTCCAATAGGGGAGACAATCTCCCACATTGGAGACTTGCTTTGCAAAAGGACAAAAGAAACAACACCAACAAAAGCATGATTTTTTCCACCCAAAATTTTGTCTCACTGAGGTCAGAAGCCCATTTGTTTTGTGTGTGATTGACAACAAAAATCCTTATCAAAACAAAAGTAGACGGTGAATTTTTTAAGTAGACGGTGAAAAGGGGTAATTTTTAATGAGGAATCTGCTTATCACATTTTTATTTGCCGCCAAGGTAATCCTTTTGCAGCAAATGTAATCAAAGGAAATTGGACTCCAAAACTGGAGACTGTCTCTAAAATTGGATACCAAAATTCTTTACAAAACAAAAGTCTCTGATATTGGAGATAATCTCCCACATTGGAGATAGTCTCCAATATTGGCCGTGCGCCTCTACTGTAGTGTTAGAACTAGAAGGAAAGTAGAAATCTCGGGGGCGAAAGTTTCAGGGTTTTTTGCGGTACACGCAGATGAATAGGAAGGACTCCCTGGCTTCGTTTAGAGTAAGCCTACGTTAGTAAATGATTTTTACTCTCAAGAAGCCGCCTGGCTAGTGTCACTCTTGGAACATGTTCCGAACGATCAGCCGCGGCCGCGCCGTGCCATGCATGCCACTGCCAGGCAATGAGGCATGTGCACTGCGCCATCGCCGTGCCTCACCCCTACCATCGAGTGCAGTCAACGGCAACGACATTGAAGTTTGAACATGCTCAAGAAAGACAGCGAACTCAAGTCTCACTCACACTCAGAAAAAAATTTAAAAAACAGGCAACATGAACACTTTTACATCATTTCAATTAAATCTACTCACGTCATTCCAACTTGTCTCCACGGGGCTACCATTTTGAGAGCTGTTTTGTTGAAAAATACACGAATAGGCCTCTACTTGGGTACCGTACGTTACCTAAAAAAGTCGCTCATGAAATTCGGTGCCATGAAATTCCTGTCGGATCCCAATCCTCGATCAATTTTGTTAAACATATAGAGGTTTTTAAAATGAATAAAATGTCTTATTGCGTCTTTAATTACAAATAAAGAATTAAAAAATATATTTTTTGAAATAATTAATCAATTATTAAATCTACATTAATTATTACATACTACAAAGTATTTGAAACCATACATTTTCGTGTGGATTCTAGATTGGCAATTAACGATGGGAATAAAATGGTATTAAAATGATTGGAATATTCATTTTATGTATCAGAGTCGCTATTTAATTCATCCCAAACAAAAGACGGCCTGTAATACTCGACCCCACCCCCCCCCCCAAAAAAAAATGAAACCGCAAAAACTTCTGATGGAATTAGGAATTCGATTATCCTATCCCGTACCGAGAGGCAACTACGGGGGAACATTGGATCCTACAAAGTTAGGCTCCAATCTCCCCCAATGTGCACTTCCACTTACAATTTTCACTTTGAAGTCCCTCGTAAATCGGTTGTCAATAATATCCATCCTCTATTATATTTTATTATAGCCGGATTCAATTATTTTTATTATTTGAATTACATATTTTGCATTGTTTTTTTATTGTGAGAAGTAACATTTATCAATCAATCAATGATTGTACCTTAAATAAACAGACAAATCATTTCACATCCGCTCCTTGATGAACAGTCGTCATGAACTAGAGCAATTGAAATCTGTATGCATTTTATATTACTTAGCAATACTAATGGCACAGCTGCTCGTATCGACGTCACAATTAAAAAAAATCAAATTATAAAAACTTTCTTAATGTTCGATGGATTGTCCTCAAACCTTCTTCAGTGTTTCAATTTATTTATATATTGTATTTTTACAACAAACTTTTCTTTAGGGTAATCTTTCTCTTAAATCACGTTAAAGTAATTTTATTTTATTTCCACATCCAAGTATCAACAGGTAATTTTAAGGACTCTTGTTATCTTTCCCTTTAATTTTCTCTTTATATTTCAATTCTCATTTATTTTGTATCTTCTCCACTTATTTTGGCATCACAAATCAAAATAAAGAATAACTGAGATGATGTGTTGTTCAAACGGGTAGTATATGTGCTTGGTCGAAGGGAGTGGTAAATTTTGAAGAAAAAAAATATCCTTTTTAAAAACATAAAAACATGAACACACTTTATTCTATATTTCATCCTGGAATTTTGTTTTCTTCCGCCATCATCTGTTTCTAACAGTTTCGGAAAGGAATAATCTCATAATAACAATGAACATAAGAAAATTTCCAGGAAAAAAAAAATCGATCGGGTCATTACGATTAGTAGCGGATCTACAGGAAGTTTAAGGTGTTTGACCCCCCCCCCCCTTGGGCTGCAAAGTAAAAAAAAAAGAGTAATGACTTACATTTTCAGCCAACCCCTTTATTGTGTTTTTCAATTTTTTCTCGATAAAATGGACTTCATTTTTTTATTGTCTGTCTAAAAAGATTTTGGTATACAAAATGACCTTCATTAAACCTTCTTCTCCTTTTTTTTTTGCTTGTCAAATTTCTCTGTCGAACCCCTCTTTGAAAAAAAAAAAGCTAGGTCCGTTCGTTGATGATCATCATCCACACTCCATATTATCCGACCATATTATTTTCCATATTTCGTAATAAAAATATAGACACTAATTATTGGTAGGGGGAACAGAGGATGGAAAATTTGACAGGCAAGAAAAAAAAGGTTATCACCCAAAAAGTAAGGTCATCTCGACCAAAATACATGTTTTATTTCGATTTTGAATGAAGTATTTCTTTCCATCTTATAAAAGACCAAAAACAGGAGGGTATTTGATATTGTGTTCCCCCCACTATTTTGGGTAGGGGGACGCATCCTCCCTGTCCCCCTGGGATTTCCACCCATGATTATTGGTCACAATGCAATGAAACTAATCAACATAAACGAGCATAAAAAATGGAGAGAGAAGGGACGAGCTGAGAGAGAGAAGGATCAGGGGGAGAGGCAGAGACTCAGTACAGAGGGTATGAGTTACAACTAAAGAAGCCGAAAGATGTGCCCCCTCCCCCAAGGCTCAAGTTCGGAGTGACGCCCGTGATGATACCGGTAATGTCGTTTATTTATTTTGGTTAATTTCTCGGTTTCGTGTTTTTTTTTCTGGGACGCACTGTATTATATACTGCGGTCACATCTAGTGATCTTTCTTTCCCTCCTCTCCAGTCACGTCAGTTGAAAATGCCTATTTTCTGATCGTTTCCTGGTTATTAGGGCTCGAATTAATAGACGGATATCTCCTCCATTATTTAACTTACCAAATTATTCTTTGATTAGAGCTGACCGTGTAGGAAGGAGAGGGGGTGGTGTTGCCTTTTACGTTTCCGACAATTTGAAATTCCGTACTCGAAATGACATAATATTTGAGCGAACTGAAACATTGTTTATTGAGATTAACATACCTAAGAGTAAAAATATTATTATTGGCTTAATATACAAACCTCCCAATGTTGAATTTGACATATTTTATCAAAATCTGGAGCAATGTCTTGATAAACTTTCTACAGAGAATAAACATATTTATTTCATGGGTGATTTTAATACAAATTTTCTGAATATAAATAATTATAATACCGAAAGATTTCTTCAATTAACTAATTCTTATGCTTTTTCCTCACATATAAATAAACCCACAAGAATAACTGCAGCTTCTGCGACTTTAATAGATAACATTTTTTCTAATATTCATAATGAAACAATCATCGGCGGTTTACTTTATTCAGAAGTATCAGACCATTTGCCAATATTCACGATATCCGAAACCAATTCATCTAAAAATAAATCAACAATACCTCCCCGCTATAGATTAGAAACTCCCAGAAAAATTGAATCTTTCAAACGGGACCTTTTTGAAGAAAATTGGAGTGATATTTACAATGAAAATAATGTGCATATTGCTTATGAGAAATTTAACAATAAATTACAATTTTATTACGATAAAAATTTTCCACTTGTGAGGAAGCGTCAAAATTCCCGGGAGGCCAAAAACCCGTGGATCACAAAAGGGATTCTAAAATCAATACATACTCGAAACAGTCTTTACAAATTACATTTAAAGAAACCATCACCCATAAACGTGCAAAAATATAGGAAATATCGGAACAAACTTACAAATTTAATAAGATTATCTCGCAAGATGTATTACTCAGACAAATTAACTAAAGTTAGCGCTAATTCAAAGGCGACATGGCGGGTTATAAATGAGATTATCGGAAAAAAGACAACTGAATTACCTAAAGATGGACTAACTTTAAACGGTGATAAAATCGCAGATAATTCCACTTATGCTTCACAATTCAATTCTTGTTTTAGTAACATCGGCCCCCAACTAGCAAATAAGATAGGTAGTTGCAACAATGCACATTTTACTGATTTTATTTCAACGCCATTCGAAAATTCTATTTTTCTCAATCCTACCAACCCCACTGAACTCATTAACATTACGAAATCCTTAAACTCTAGTAAGTCACAAGGACATGATAGGATAAGTACATCTATGCTTAAAGAAATTATTCATGCTATTGTTGATCCTTTAACTTATATTTTTAATCAATCTATATCATCAGGTGTTTGTCCGAACCTACTCAAAATTGCAAAAGTTACCCCGATCTACAAAAAAGATGATCCTCATGAAATAAGTAATTACCGCCCAATTTCTATACTTTGTAGTATATCCAAAATCTTAGAAAAAATAATATACACACGATTGTACAATTTTTTAAACTTGCATAATTTATTGAATCAAAATCAATATGGTTTTAGGAAAAATCACTCTACAGATTTAGCGCTAGTAAATATTTACGACAAAATTACTAAAGCGATGGCTGATAAAGAACATGTTATTGGAATATTTTTGGACCTAAGCAAAGCTTTTGATACACTTAATCACAAAATATTACTTCACAAACTACATTTATACGGAATACGTGGAAATGCACACAGATGGTTAGAAAATTATTTATCAAACAGACAACAATATGTTACATTTAATGGAATAGATTCAACCTTTAAAACTTTCGAATGCGGTGTGCCTCAGGGGTCAATTTTGGGGCCGCTCCTCTTCCTATTATATGTCAATGATATATCAAATACTTCGGCCTTATTATCGTTTATCCTCTTTGCAGATGATACTAATATTTTTTATGCTCACACAGAACTAGAAACTGTAATATCTACTTTAAATGTTGAATTATGTAAAGTATCTACTTGGTTCAAATGCAACAAATTATCCTTAAATATAAACAAAACACATTTTATGCACTTTAAGCATTACAATACACATACTGTTAACAATACAATAGCGATAAATATTGATAACGTATCTCTACAGCAAAAACAACATTCAAAGTTTCTAGGGGTAACTATTGATGAAAATTTATCCTGGAATAATCATTTAAGCCAAGTCACAACTTCCGTGTCCAAAGGTGTTGGAATAATTTCCAAATTAAAATACATATTACCTGAAAAAACTCTCTTTTTACTTTATAATGTTTTGGTGCTTCCTCACATATCATATTGTAATATAGTTTGGGGTAATTGTGGTAAAACGAAACTTAATCCGATTTTCTTATTACAAAAAAGAGCAGTCCGTATTTGCACAGGATCACAATATCTTGCTAGATCCAATCCTTTATTTTTTAAATTAAAAACATTAAAAATTTCAGATATAAATACATTTCATGCTGCTATATTCATGTTCAAATACAAAAAGGGATTACTTCCCCCTTCCTTTCGAAATATGTTCACCCTGAACAACACCATCCATTCTTATCCAACACGAAACTCCACAAACTTTCATTTAACAAATCCAAAACTAATAATAACACACAAATCAATTAGACATTACGGTGCGGATTTGTGGAATGATTTATCACATGACATTAAGCTATGCACATCACTTTATTCATTCAAAGCTGTTCTGAAAAAAAATACGCTGTCAAGCTATAATTGCTAAAATCTTTCTGTGTACCCAAAGAACTGATAACCCCCCCCCCTTGCACATGCACACTCGCACACCTGCACTTGCACTTTCACTTTTATCAACGTTATTAATCTTATCTCAATCAAATTTCTCTTCTCTATCCACTTTTGATAAATTCCTATTATTTTGTGCAATAAAAGATAGTCTCTTTTATTGCACTATACAGTCTGGTTTTCTATCCCCTTTCCTTTCGAGGCCTCCATCGCTTTCAAGCTCCAAGCTTAAGATGGAGGTCTCCCACATTTCTATATATATGTTCAGTAATTAAAGAAAATGTATATAGATATATAATTTCACAGTACAGTTGATATTTTAAAATGATTTATGTGCATTATTCATTATGTTAAAAAAAATATTTGCTTATTATGTAATATTGAAAAAAAATGTTATACTTGTATATTCTTTGTTTTTTGTTTAGAAATGTGGAAATAAAATAAATCAAATCAATCAATCAAACCATGGCCGTCGATGCCTTTTGCTTGGCCGTGATGCCCCCAGGAGGGTTATACTTTCACGGCCATACATTTACGGCACTTTTCCTTTTGGCCATGCAGGTGCCCCTTCATTTTTATAAAAGATTATGCTCTTTTGCTTTTCGCTGCCATGCCCTTTTCTCCCAATGTATAATAATTTGCTATTATGTTCATGAAACAATTCATTATTTCAAAAAGTGGAAAGGTAGCCCCGAAAAGTGGAGCCCCCGAAATTTCAAAAAAATTGATTTCGGAGCCCCTAAAAGAAGTTTTTCCCTGATGTAGATCCATATTTATATATGTAGATATACGTATTCCGATTCTGATTACGAATTTAGTGCCGGTAGGTTGCGCTGTATATTTTTTTTTTCTCGAAAAAGTGGCCTTGGTGCTTTAAAAAAAAAAAACCAGAATTAGCTGCCCTTTAGAATGGCCTTGATGCCCTTTGAAATTGTGGGGTAGGCCTATCCAAAGCCACTTTACCCCAAAGGCAGCCAAGCTGAAAGTGCCCTTTTGAAATGGCTTAGCCAGGTCTTTGTTCGAGCAATATATCAATAGGCTTTTATTTGTTTGTTTATTTATTTATTCATTCATTCATTTATTTTGTTTCGGTTTATTTATTTACAAAGTTTAGAACGAACTCCTCGGCCGAACTCCTTTGCAATGGTGGCCGTGGCACCCTATAAAGAAAGCGATAAAATTATAAAAAGACATAATATAAAATATCTGAAGGCAAACATAAAGAAAATAAGCACATGCCCAACATGGCACCCCGTATTTACTCTACAAAACGATTTACTAGTATACAAAACTATAAAGGAAACCGTCGAAAGAGTTTGAATGCTGAGGGGACGCGTCGAGGGGACGAGTTGATTAGGTAACGTACCGTGCGAGACTGAAGTTTTCGGATAATTTTCTGGTTGTCTCCTGTGAACCATGACAATGACAACAATTGCGATTGAATGGGATAATCCGATAAATCGTGGCAGTAGATCTCAAACTTTACAGGCTAAATACTCTGCAGTGGTGAGTCGAATTCAGAAAAGTTTCCATTTAGATAAAGAATAACAATTTAAAAATACTGTTGGCCGAATTTCGTTCAGATTTTATTTCAGAACACGGAAAAGACTGACCCAACATGCTAGGAATGCTAACTTTCCGCAAGGCACCAACCCAAATAAAACTTGATCAACAGCGCATGCGATAGTTATGTACACGTGTCGAACGGAGAAATCACGATACGGTGATGCAGTAATTGGAATTGCACATGTGCGTATTCGCCGGGAATCGGTATTAGGGTTAGGGTGCGAGGTAGTGGGCGCGGGCGTATATGTTTGAGCTCATAATTTGGGCCATATTCTGTTATGTCCAGCTGCGAGGGAAAATTTTTCTTGACTAAAAGTTGGTTTTACAATTAAGCTCCAACTGATGATGCATGAAAGATAAGTTTGTTATAGGGCCTAGATCTAAATGTTAATGTAGAAATAGTAGGCACTTCACTCGCGCAAGCGATCGTGCGGACAGAGCGCTGGACGTAGATTTTTGCATTGCAGTGAATGGGGAGCACATGTCTAACACACACAGTAGTTCGCTCCGCTCGGCACTTCGGCCGATTAAACAGAGTCAGTTTCTTCCTTTATTCCGCTGATTTTGATTGGTCAAAAATTCCTGTGGTTGCTTCGTATACCTTCGCCTCGTGCCTTGGCAAATATCGATAATAAATAACACAGAGTTTCACTTACCATAGTGGGATGGAAGGACCTAGTAATATTAAGGTATTAATTTTTGTTTGCTTTAAATCGCCTTCTCGTAATCATCGGATCTTATCGAAACTCTGTAAGTAATGAAATTGAATATTTGAGAACATTTTGTGAAGGTTGAATTGAATTTGGTTTGTGAAGAGCCAGCGGAAATGAACTTCAATTTTGAGTGTTGTGAGGTGTTTGTGAATCTGACTCGGCCGATCAAGCAGGGTTGTTTTGAGCGTATATGAACAGCTGTGAGTGACGTCATCCCACTCATCCTACGAACGAGGTTATAATATAAGTAACCTCGTTCTCGGCTGTATACCTCTCTATTGTTAAAATATACATTGGTCATTTTCCCCCCATCTGTTGCCCAAAGCATCGCGAATCAGTTCATACTTGAACTGATCCGTTGATGTAAACTGTTATTTTGACAGATATGACTTTAAATTAATAAATATGATATAAAAAATGAATAAAAACTCACCGATTTCTCAACGTGAACCTCATCCAACTGCCTCCATTACGTCTATTGTGTTCGACAGTGACAAATCGAAAAAGAAAAAAGAACTCACGAAACCATAGAGGCTCATCAACCCGTTTGGACCACTGACCATTGATGTTTCGACGAAACTTTGCTTGTAATGAATTCTGGTAAGGAAGTCTTGATAGCCTCAATCAAGACAAATTTGCAATTTTGTTTCATGTTTATACAAAGTCAAAAGTGATACTAGTAGTTGTGAAAGTGGAATGAAATTAGACATTTTTGTATGAAATAAAAAAAAATTAAGGAGAAATTCAGTTGTTTCGATTTTGTTAATTTTCTGTTATGGGACTCTTGATGAAAAAGCCCCTTATTCTTTTCTAATTAATGAACCTGACGATAGAAATACTTTTCACAAAGTTAGGCATTAATTTCCAAATTATTATGTAACAGAAATTCAGAATAACAAACTTTACTGTGGGTCTAATCAGGGGAGAATCCAGGATTTTCCAAAGGGGGAGGGGGTGGTTTCTTTTACAGAAAAAAATAACAAGCTCCCCCCCCCCGTGAAGGAGATTTATGTAACGAATAATTTCACAATTATGATTTGATTTTGATTTATTTGATTTAGTTATTTATTTATTATGATAACAGCTC